>NC_143557.1:141145000-141445625 GCF_054136105.1 Typopeltis vanoorti | reverse complement strand
TTCAGGAAGGCATGATAAATTATAATTGCCTAGAAATTGCATTCTTGTTTAATCCTTTCTGTGTAAGCAAACAAAGTCTGTACGTGAAATACTGCACATGCAAACTTTGTTGCTTATACTTGCATAAAGGATTAAATAAGAACAGGGGTGGCTCATGCACTGCAGAACCCCCAATTTTGTTTGATATATAAATATATTTATTAATTTATTTATATTTGCTTGTAATATTCAATTCTACTATTTTGTACAATTCTCTTATTTTTTATAAAAAATATAAAAATTCATCTTGTAGCACTTAGGAGGGTGAAGGACGTTAGCAGCACTGTGTTTACCACAGTGTCATATTGCTAGTATTTGCTACGCACACAAGCATATGCACATCATAGTGAGATACGAGCTATTAGCGTAATGCAGCACCGTCCATTGCGCAGTTCCACTGTTGTTTATATGCAGTTTGTGCCAGTAGTAGTGTTCGTAGTGCTTGTCGTGTTTACTCTGTCTCTTTAAATATTTGGACATTACAATTAAAGACATAACATTTGTTATAGTTTTTATTTTAGAACATTATTGGGGTAATGATAATGGATTTTATTTTTAAGTAAATTTGAATTATACTAAACTGTATAATTTTATAGATAATAAACAATATTTTTTCATGTTTAATTTTTTAAAAAAATTTTACCATAATTTTGATATTTTATCCAAACAAGTATACATTGTACTTACAATGTGTATGTATATTTTGAAAGTTGCAGCAGCCCCACGATTTCAAGTCATGAGCTGCCACTGAATAAGAATATAATTTCTTAAGTATAATTTAAGTATAACTTAAGTATAACTTAAGTATAATAATGGCAGGAATTTGTTGATGATGATGATGATGAAGTATAATTTACTTTGTAACCAAGAGTGGGGGAGAGACCTTTCTTCAGGAATACATCTCTGATAGATGTTTCTAAATGGACTAAGTGGCCCAAAGTTGATCACAGCTTATGAAAGCAACATTATGTGCTATTAGAAAGCAGTGAAAAGATCACTGCTTTCTAAATATTCACCCAAGTCTGGCATTAATCAGACTCTGATAGTTGAGATCTTTTCCTGGCTTCGGAAGGCAATGATAACTGTTTTATGCTATGAATCGCGAAACTGTTCCTCATAGGAAGAATTCTGTTGTATAATAAGAGGAGATCTGTTGAAGATGGTGGGAGATGTTTCATCATCTCATAATAAATGTCATCAGGCCTTACAGCATTGACATGAAAAAATAAAAGTGCCTTTTTCAGTTCCTCTTTAATAACTGACTGATTGTACAACTCTAGCATATGTGAAGTTAGCTGTTGTTGTTGAGATTCTAGTAAAATTTTCTCCTAAAGTATCTGCAAGTGCTTTGAATTCAGCAACTATACATCCATTATATTTGAGGGTGGATGAATGGTGTGTTCTATATATCCATATCTATCTATCTATATATATCTGCTCTATGTAACAGAATAGTCCTTGACCAGGTACAAAAATATCAAATAGACCTAATACTTCTGCAAGAAACAAACATCAACTCCTCATCCAATTTATCCAGAAGATGGGCAGAGTGGCCTTATGACTTACAGCACTCTGCCACCCAACAACATCATGGAGCAGGAGTTAGCTTAGGTGTACATCATAGATCTCCCTACAAACTGAAAGTGATTGCTGATATACCAGGATATGCCTTTTATGCTCACATAATAGCACCCAACCATAATACCCTAAATGTGTTCAACATCTACATACCACAGCAGGATGCTCTGGCATCACAAATCCTGGATTTCGTTCAAACCATCTTTCTAGTATAGATCAAGAACATATTATAATAGCTGGAGACTTTAATTGCACTCTTGACCAAGAAAAAGACAGACTTCAGTGTGCTGAACATCGTAGCCAATTAATAAACAAACTTCAAACACTGGTAAACGATAATGAACTCGCCGTCTTTCGGCATCAACATCCAAATAAGAAATCCTACACATGGAGGTCAGCAATCACAGCGACAAATAGGCCACTCTACCAAGCACGACTGGACAGATACTACTTTTCCAAACACAGCTTGCCTCTAGTTAGAAACATCTCACACACCCCTTCCTACATTTCAGATCATTGCTTCGTCAAGCTGCAACTTTCATTATCTTTGGAAGCATCCAAATCAGGATCTTTAACAATACTCTTCTGAATGATCCACCTTATATAATAAACAATCAGGCTTTAATAACCAACCTCACTCACTCGAAAGTGGATACAGAACCAATGAAAACATGGTGGCCCCACCTAAAATCACGAATAAAATCCTTCACGCAGATCTACAGTCACCAGAAAAATCAACAGAGGAACATTAGAATCCGACAACTTGAAGAACAGCTCAAGTATCGCCCAGAAGAAAGCCCTGAATATCATTCTGCCTTCCAAGCCATGCAAAGACAGGCAGAATTATTGGCAAAAGGTGCCCTACTTAGATCGCAGCATACACAAATAAATCTTTCAAGATGCCCCCACAAAATATTTTTCCTCTTTGGAAAAAAAATGACAGGCAGCTAACTCCATCTCTGCTATCAGACTTCAAGATGACAGCATCACAGAAGATCCAAGTAAAATCATCTCTGAAATCCTACAATACTACAAAAATGCATACAGCACTGCAGGAACATCGCATCATGCCATTCACGAAATACTGGAAGAAACAAAAAAAAATCTCTGCAACAGATCGGAACCACTTAGAAAACAAAATCATGCTAGATGAACTGAAAACCGCATGCACATCTTTGCCAAAGAACACATCTCCTGGCATTGATGGTCTCACATCCGAGTTTTTCCAAGTTTTCTGGAATCAACTCGGACCACTTCTCCTCAAAACACTGCAAGAAGCCTACATCAATGGCCTCCCACAATCCGCCACGACCTCAGAAGCACAACTGATACCAAAGAAGGGAGACCACATGGATATCCGAAACTGGCGTCCAATCTCCCTAATTAATACCGATTGCAAAATCATTTCCAAAGTTATAGCAAACCGAATAAAGTCAACACTGCCTGAAGTTATTGGCCAACATCAAAAGTATTCTGTCCCAGGAAGATCAATACATGATAACCTCCATTTAATAAGAGATCTCATCCACATCGCAAACAGCCAACACGAAAACCTAGCACTCGTCAGCCTTGATCAGGAGAAGGCTTTCGACAGGGTACAGCACGAGTACCTTTATGAAGTTCTAAAGGCATTTAGCTATGGTTCTCTCATCATTGAAACAGTGCAATTGCTTTACAGAGATGCACACTTCTGTTTAAAAAAATTAATAACAGTCTTACTTGCACTTTATCATACTCTCGAGGGATGAAGCAAGGATGTCCTCTCTCTAGACAGTTATACACACTAGATATAGAACCCTTCTTAAAAAGAGTACACGAAACCATCATCTCCAAACGAACCAGCATAATAGAGCCACATAAAAAAATTACCCTTTCGGCATATGCCGATGATGTCACTATAATGGTCCAAAATGAAGAGGAAATGACAGTAACCGAGGAAGCACACAGACTATATGCACAAGCCTCAGGAGCCAAATTAAATTCTGTAAAAACCACGGGCTTGTGGTCAGGCAGATGGAAGTCTAGAAATGATTATCCGATTGAGTGTACCTGGTCAAGCGAAGAACAAAGATACTTAGGTGTGCTCCTTGGCAACACCAAAATATATAATACACTGAACTGGACACAGCTGCACAACCATTTTAAACAGGTGCTAGGTAAATAGAACAGCGTTTGTTCCATGTCTTCACTTAGAGGAAGAGTACTAATAGTTAACCAGATGGCTGCGACTGTGTTATGGCATACCCTCAAAGTATTCACACCTCCTGAAGAATTTCTCTACCACATTCAAAAGGAAATCAAACGTTTCCTCTGGAACAAAACTCACTGGACAACACACCCTCAACTCTGCAAGCCACCTTCGATTACATCACGAAATCATCCACCAGAGAACTTACACTTTCCACAATCCTCCGAATTGCCAGTCTTGTACTATCTCCTCCTAAACTACCTCATTTTTACAAAGATGCTCTACAGCGGTGGAAAAAACACAGGACTTCATCACACACTGACTAGATCAACAGAGTCAGCTGTACTATCAGAACCACTGTTTTCGAACAGAAACATAGCAAGTCTCACAACTGGCCAGCCCTTTCTTTTCCCTACATGGAACTGGGCAGGAATAAGAGTCATAGGGGACCTCCTAACCCAGACCCTAAAGTGGAAAGCATTCACAAGCCTACCAATGAAGAACCCAAAAACTGAAAAGCAATATCAACTGCTGCAAGCATCCATTATAAAAGCCTATTCAGATATCGCTACACCTCAGGAAATCCATATTCCGTCTAGAAACTGCTCAGGGCCGATATTTCATCTTGTACAATCTGAAGCCTCACTTCCAATTCTTCTCTCCAACTACAAGAAAATATACCACTTCCTCATGTCAGTGTCTCCAACCTCGCCCTTCTTATATTCATCCCTAATCCTCTCATCTACAAGGCTGCATATGCCACCCAGCTTTCAGTGGGATCTGCCATATAAATCAAAGTGTGCCAAACCAGATTCCGAAATACAGTGGAGACTATGGCATAACATCTTGCCAACTCCTTCAAAGCTCTACAAATTTCAGCTAAGAGAAACGGATCTGTGTCTATTCTGCGAAGTTTCAGGCACCTTGGAACACACATATCTAACCTGTCCCGCAAACAAAGTGATAATCACCTATGCCCCGAATACCGTCTCTAGCACCTGTAACTACGCACACAGCCAAGAAGACTACTGGAATTTAGTCCACACAGAACATGCAATTTCCTCTTCATCTGTGCTAAGGCCATCATGTATAGATTCTACCTAAAACAGACAAGAAATAACCAGCATCCATCCATCACTGAAACTGCATGTATATCCTGTCGGAAACTAAAAAGCAAGCTTTTATTGAAACTTGAGTACTTCAAAGAAACAAGAACTGTCGCGAAATTCATAGAGGAGTGGAATCCAACTGGTACCCTCTTCTGGATTGACGATGACAATACGCTTCATCTGAAAGATAACTCAGACTGAAACTGAACTGTAAATTTTGAATTCATTTATTGCATTCTCTATTGTATACCCGAAAGGAAAATGTTTCTTTCTCTGTAATATATATCCTTATAATATGTAAATAGTCCTTGTTACCTATCGTCTAATGTATATTTTAACAAGTTAAATATAAAAAAAATATATATAAAATAAAATAATATATATATATATATCCTCCATTTCCTGGATATAAAATTTTTGCATTGGTGTTATATGACTGAAAATTAATATATATTAGATTGTTTTTGACTGTGATGTCTAATAATGATTATTGCTGCAATTAAAATGGTCTAGTGAATTTATGGTTTAAACAATGATTAAAAACTTACCAATTTTTATTTTGGCAAGCTTCCCTTCAAGTTCCTGAAATTCTGCATTTGCCTGTTCAAAATCATATTCACCTTCAAACTGAAGAACATCCTTTGTTCGACCAGAAAAATTCTGACGTCCACGTTGACCTCTTCCTCTACGCTGGGGTCCTAATCATAAATACATATAACAGACACTTGAGACGACAGCTAATTCTCATGATCTAGGTAATAATATATGTTACTCATTGTAAATAGGTATAGCAAATAACTGAATTCTAATGATATTCGAAATTCACATTGAGTAAATATTTAATAAATGTAATTTTTAAAAATAGGTATATATATATTAGATTAGAACAGAGCCGCAGAAGCAGATAACACGCCAGGAGAGTTTAAAATCAGAATAAAAACTTTCACCTCCTAACAAATATCTTACACTTACATGTTAGCTCAATTGCAGTCATAGCCAAGTAATTCTGGCTTCTTATAAACTTCTGGATGAAAAACCTGAGTTTTTGACATGGGAAAAATCCTGCAACCCCTGTATGAAAGTGGCAAACTTATTTCTTATTGAAAAGTCATTATAAAGGTCATAGAGAGGATTCAAACTTGCCTATTTCCAAACTGGGTTTGAAAAGAGGGAGAGGAAGATAGTGTCAATAAGAATAAGCCATGAAGGCTGTTTCTAATAAATACTGTTAAAAAGAGAAACAAAAAAAACTGTTCCAATCTTAGCAAATTCCTGCTCAAAATCAATAATCTACATTGGATTGTAGCCTGGTTGAAGAATGATAATTATCAATTATTTTCTGGATGACAATTTCTTTATATCCATTAGATCAGTGCTTCCCAAACTTCTGGATGTTAGGCCCCCTTTGGAAAAATTAAAATATTTCACAGCCCCCTCGAAAAAAATCTTAATATATAGACATATATTATTATAATATTTGTATTTATATTCAATACAAAACATACACAGCGAATATTGCAAAAATCAAATGCAAATATTACATTTTTAGCATCATACATGGCACATTATCTTATATTTTTATATAAATAGATATAGTTATTGTACATATGCAGTACAAGCACATGAAACGTAAAACGATTAGTAATAAAGAAAGAATTAAAAACATAAAAGAAGTTTAATACCAATTTAATGTGATGGATGTGTTTCAATACTGCTATACCAATATCAGGTGAAATATTTGAAACTGCAATTCTAGGATTTCTGTTTTGAAATGAAATTTATATGAATAAGCATATATTTACTAATATTCATTCAGCCCCAAAATATGCAGGAAGCAAAATTTGTGAACCAGCACCAATGTGTGATTTTTTTTCCATTAAAATATAAAAAATAACAAAAAAGAAATAATAAAAATTAAATAAGTTTCTTTTAAGATAAAAAAAATCTACTTAGCCTTAAAAGATTTTAAATTTCTTTTCATTATTTCATGCCCCCCCCCCAAGGGGGCACAACCAACTGTTTGGAAAGCGCTCATTAGATAATACAGTGATTTGTTTTATTTAATTCTTAAATTGTTGTAAATAACAAGGAGCTGTAACTCTCTCCCTGAATGATGCTCATGTTACAGTGAGCAAAATATACAGCAGTTGCAAATAAATTCTAATTTCTTTTAGGATGTGTTAAACCCATTTTTTAAAAGTATCATTATCTAGGTGTCAGTAAAAATCTAAAAAACAGGGCTTTGAAAATCTGCTCCAGTGAACAAGCTCTAAAAGACGAATTTAAAGTTATCAGCAATACTTTCCTAAAAAATGGTTACAGCCAAAACACTATTAACAAAATTCTCTACAAGACCTCAATAAAAAACAAAGATAAACTGGACTAAATAAAATTATAACCACGCCTTACATTAAAGAGATATCAGATAAAATAAACAGAATACTACAAAAATACAACCTCAAAGCCACCTTTAAACCTCCTGCAAAATTAAAAAGCTTACTCAACTCATCCAAAGACCCACTCCCTCCGCTGGCCCACCCTGGAGTATACCGTATTTATTGCACCTGTAAGATACCATATATAGGGGAAACAGGACACACAATTCCGATCAGACAAAAGGAACATAAACGACACATTAAATACAATAACTATGGTGAAGCTGGCCTTTCCAATCATGCCCTGAACACTTTACATAGATTTGACTGGAAAAGCACCAGTTGTTTACATCACACCAAAACATGGTATGAACGGAAATTTAAGGAAGCATGTGAGATTATTATCAACCACCCCAATCTGAACAACAATGATGGTCTAAAAATCCCAAGCATAAACAGGACTATAGATAATCCAGAATCCTAAATCTAAAATAACAATTGTAATGTTAAAAATAGGACACCATTGTTACTGAAAGAAGATTATCCATAAGAAAGAATGTTTCTCTCATGTTATCTTAAATAGAATTTAGCTTGATGTAGTTTCTAAATAATTAATTAATTTGCAATTTTTTTATTTTATTTATTTTTTCACTCGAGGTAATGCCAGTAGAATAGCCGGTGATCAAATCATTGTTTCTCTAGATTACTGTGTGTAATGTAACTCAGCTTGTCCTTATATATACTCCAGATGATGATTTTAATATGAAGGTTGAAACGTCGGGAAATTAAAAGTTATTTATAACATGGTTGTAAAGTCCATAATTTCTAAAATGAATGCTGATCACTGTGCAACACTAAAAGAAAGGATATCATTATCTCAATACACATTCCATTATTTATTTGTCGTATAATTTAAAGTGAGATCAAGTATGTGTTTTTGACTGAATATTATTTGCAGTTCAATTGAACTGCAAATTGAATAATTTGCAGTTCAATGACCTAGTTATATTTCTTCCTAAATAAGTTTTTGCATGGTTACTGCAAATAAGATTTGATTGATTAAACTGTTTATTTTGATAAAACAGGAGTAATTACTGACTAACTATAATAGATAAAGATAAGTTCTTTGAATTGAGTTGAATACTTTAGCCTGAGATTTGCAATAACATTTCCAAAGGACAAACCATGCTAGCATTTCAGTATTAAAAAAAAAAAAAATAATAATCAAAAACTAGGATATTATATGATGAAAGACTACATATTTCATTTTATCCAGAAATACCCCCATCCCCTTTTGAATCTGAACCAATATTACTATAACTAATATCACATTACTGAATGCAGTTTTTTCTTCTTTTCATTCATAAAATTTAGCTTCGACAATTACAGATGGACTAAAAGGATGAAGCAACCAATGCTATGAGGTCAACATATTCTTCATAATCATGAACATCTCCGACAGAAATGGCTAGGCCAGGAAGATCAAAGCTTTCTATTTCTTTCCATCCTCCCATATTCATTTTCATGAACATTGTTCCAGCTGAAGATTCTTTTATTTGAATCTTCTTTTTTCTTGTCACTCCTCCTTTTCCGTGGTTGGTTTTCTCGTCGTTTGGCCTCAATTTTTAATTTCATATACAGATTCCTCTTGGTATTCAATCCGAATTCACTCTTTTTACATAACCAAATCATTTCAAATGAGTGTTACAAGTATTTCTTCAGGAAACACTTTCTAGTCCAATATACTTTACAATGTTCATTGTGGAGCATTTGATATTATTTTTTTTTATGTGGTTCCCACCTACGAAAGGCTATTAGTAAACCTATAGTACAATTATACTGTGAGTGGGCTAGGGATTTCTTCCTCCATTTTTATCAATTAAAAATTTTTTTCTGCTTGTAATATTTTATTTTTACAGTCCAGAAACCCTGCTCTAGAGACCAAACATGGAATTTTCAAACCACTTCAGCCCTCCAATAAGTGCAGTAGTGATCTCACACCAGGAGATGAAATTCATCTCCCACTTAAAATTACATAACTAAAATAGATTTTATGATATAATTTGATGCATTATTCTCCCAATCATCATTTACAGTAATATAACATACAGTTAATGTTGTCTAATACATGATTTTTAATTTATTATAATACTTTACTTGTCTTTTTGTCTAATAAAATTTATGTTAATTGAAATTATTCTGTGAAATGTAAAGTTGAAATTTAAGAGTTATTTAACTAACCATTGTAATTTAAGTTCATGTTACTAATTATTGCTAAACATCAGTAATATTTCATAAGGGAAGCAGAAGCACTGCCATTATGAAACATTCTCAGAATGGACAGTTCTCAAAATTTCAAGACCTACACCAATTTCATTTCAGAAAATATTGAGGAATTATCTTTAATCCGAAAACCGTATAACAAAAGCTATTGTTTAATACAGAAAGAGCCTCAGTCTTTATTTTGATGATGTAAATTACATAGAAATGGTGGATATTAAAGATCCAATATTATTTCAAAGCTAAATGTTTGTAGAAACTATAAAAGTTTCTACGTTTCTCGTAAGCTCTCTGGTGAAATTGACAAAACTCAGTTTCTATAAACATTCGGCTTTGAAATAAAGTAGGATCTTTAATATCCACTATTTCTATGCTATTTTTTCCCCCCTTCTGAGTTTATTTTATACACAGTATGTCCTACCTGTACAAGAACTTCATAAGTTTAGCAGTGTGCATGGGCAAACTTCCAGGAAGCCACAAACCCACTGTAACTGCTGTGAATATGAGTGTGCTGATATATAAGTAAAGAGGACAAAAAATTAAGGAATGGAAAAGAAAATGGTGACCACAGATTTATATTAAAGAGTTTCCAAATGTGTATGACCATCAGAAGATATAAATCTCAAAGAAGGTCACTCAACATTGTTTTCGAGGATAAACTACAATAGAGTTTTGGAGGAAAGTTTATTCTCTTTAGCAACTGAACCACCATTGCAGTGCATATTAAAATATTTTAGCAGATTTCAGAGAAGATTATAATTTCTTAATAGTGTTCCTCATGTAATGTTTTACACATTTCAAGACAAAGTACAATTACACATACTGGAGTCAAATAATGTTTATTTATTTATTATTATTATCATTTTTTTTTTACAAACTGTGAAGTCAGAGTACTGCGTCGAAGTTGTTTCTTTACGGATGTTTTTTTGAAGCAGTGTAATTTTTGGTAAAGTCTGCTGAGGGTAGGACAAATTAGCTTTGAACGAATGAATCAGAGAAAGAAGTTTTTATATGACGTGATTGCGTATACTTATGAGTGCAGTAGAACAATGAATTTTTAAGCTCTGAAAGGATTAACAAAAGGTCAGAACCAGACCTATACAAACTAAAACAATACCGTACAAGCTCATATATACATTCCACTAACTTTCAAACTTTTAGGAACTGGAAAAGTTTGTCAGACTATTTTTTATATAAATTATAAAATCGTCGCTTAAGGATCAAAGCCAAATAACTGGGAGGAGACCTCCACATTGCCTTTCAGGAATGCGGAGAACCAACTGGACCTTCTGATCTAATATCCAACCCTCACCATTACATGGTATGCCCCATTAGTAGGTAATCTACTGAGAGCACTGAACGAACAAGGATGGGCTGGCAATATGGGACTTACTCGACCAAATTGTTTTTTTTATTGGATTAAATCACAAATGCATATGACGGTACAACATGATAAGCTATCATGCCAGCTGGGAAGCTGCCTGGTTAAACAAGGCCCCGCTGTTTTCGTCAGGGAATCAGAGCAAACAGTGAAAAGTCAGCTACCAGAACAAACTCAAACTCAACATCTAGAAGAAGAAGAAGAATAAACCCCCCCATCAGAAGAACTGAAGATAGAAACCATCAATATAAGGAGTATCAATGAAAAGGAAATGCAAAAGAATTGGAAAAGTACCATGTGGACATAACTGGCATTACAGAGACAAAGAAGACAAAAACAAGTGAAATATTACTAAATAATAAGTATAGGATGCTATTTTTAGGCAATAATGATCAAGGAAAGGAAAGGAAAAGAAGGAGTAGCAATAGTATTCAACACCAACCATGAAGATAAACTTCTTGATTGGAAGGCAGTTTCAAATAGAGTTATGTGGGCAACCTTCAAAATGGGGAAATGGACAATAAACTAAAAATAAGTCAGCTTTTACTCTTACAGAATACAGAGACAAATGTAAGAAAGCTAAACAGTGTGTAAAACTAGCTAAACAAAAGTCATGGGAGGACTTTGGCAAGAATATAGAAAATAAATATCAAGAAGGTGGCAAAATATTCTGGAGGTTGTTGAAGAAGCTTAGGAATGGAGGAAAGAGTGCTGTAAAAGGAATTAGAGATCATAAAGGTGAAATGAAAACAGGAGAAAAAGATATCCTTGAAGTATGGAGTAATTACTTTGAAAAACTGCTAAATGAAACAAGCAGTGATGACAGCACAGTGATAAAAAACACTGACCAGGCATGCAGTCAGGAATACATATCCATACTTGAAGTAGAAAAAGCCATCAAAGGCTTGAAATGTGGAAAGGCAGCAGGAGTAGATGATATTCGACCAGAAATGCTGAAGTATGGTGGTATAAGAGTCTTACAGTGGCTGCACTGCATAGTTCAGAAAGCCTGGACAGAGGGACGAATTCCCGATGATTGGAGTAGAGCTCTCATAGTACCCATATATAAAAAGGGAAATAAAACTGAATGTGAGAATTACAGAGGTATTTCCCTACTGAGTGTTCCTGGCAAGATCTATGCAAGTATACTTGAGAAACGGTTGAGAAGAATTGTGGAAGAAAAGCTTGGTGAAGAACAAGCTGGATTCAGGCCAAATAGAGGCTGTCAGGATCAGATCTTCACTTTACGACAAATAGTCGAGAAAGCATGGGAATATAACAAAGATCTGTATTTAAGTTTTGTCGATTTGGAAAAGGCATATGACAAGGTGCCAAGAGAGAAGCTATTCAATACGCTGCAGTTATATGGTGTCAATGGGGCATTATATCAAGCAATACTCAGTCTTTATTTGAGTTGTGAGTCAGCAGTTAGAATTGAAGGAAGTACAGGAAGATGGTTTAATGTTAAATCTGGTGTGAGACAAGGATGTACATTATCCCCTCTGTTATTGATTATCTATATGGATCACATTATGAAGGAATGTGGTATTAAACCTGATATCAAAATTGGAGATGTTAATGTCAGCTCTTTGCTTTATGCGGATGATGTTATACTTCTAAATAAATCCGCTACAAGTCTGCAAGATTCTCTGACTAAATTGAATAGCTGTTGTAATAGATATGGTATGAAGGTCAGCAATAAAAAGACAAAGACAATGAAAATAGGCAGAATCATTGAAAATGTCAACTGTGTTGTGAATGGAGAACCTGTGGAACAAGTAAAACATTTCAGCTACTTAGGCACAATTTTTACTGAAGATGGTAAACTAAATATAGAAATAGACAACAGAATCAGCAAAGCTGGTATCGTGGGAAGTCAATTGAATAAATTCATATGGAATAAGAAAGAAATTAGTCGGAACACTAAATTAGCTGTATACAAGACTGTGTTCAAACCAATTTTAACTTATGGATCTGAGAGCTGGGTCAGAAGTAAAACACTTGACCAAAGACTAGAGACCGCAGATATGAGAGTTCTGAGAAAGATTAGAGGCGTGAACAGATGGCATCAATGGCAATATCATATTAAAAATGAGGATATTAGGAAAGAACTTGACATTGTCAGCATCCAGGAATGCGTTAGCAGAGCTAATCTCAGATGGTATGGTCACTTAAATAGAATAGGAGAGGAAAGATTAGCAAAACAAGTGTTCTCTGCCAGGTTGGCAGGAAAACGACCCAGAGGAAGACCAAGATATAGGTGGATTGATACGGTACAAAGTGCCTTAGACGATAGAAATATAAGATCTGATAATGTTGAAGTCTTGACAAGTAACAGACTGATTTGGAGGAAAATTGTAGATAGGAAGTTAGTAATGATGTAATTTTGTCATGTAGTACTGTCATATCCTGTACACCCCTTGAGGGTACATGGCAGAAATTTGATGATGATGATGATGATGATAAAACTGAATGTGAGAATTACAGAGGTATTTCCCTACTGAGTGTTCCTGGCAAGATCTATGCAAATATACTTGAGAAACGGTTGAGAAGAATTGTGGAAGAAAAGCTTGGTGAAGAACAAGCTGGATTCAGGCCAAATAGAGGCTGTCAGGATCAGATCTTCACTTTACGACAAATAGTCGAGAAAGCATGGGAATATAACAAAGATCTGTATTTAAGTTTTGTCGATTTGGAAAAGGCATATGACAAGGTGCCAAGAGAGAAGCTATTCAATACGCTGCAGTTATATGGTGTCAATGGGGCATTATATCAAGCAATACTCAGTCTTTATTTGAGTTGTGAGTCAGCAGTTAGAATTGAAGGAAGTACAGGAAGATGGTTTAATGTTAAATCTGGTGTGAGACAAGGATGTACATTATCCCCTCTGTTATTCATTATCTATATGGATCACATTATGAAGGAATGTGGTATTAAACCTGATATCAAAATTGGAGATGTTAATGTCAGCTCTTTGCTTTATGCGGATGATGTTATACTTCTAAATAAATCCGCTACAAGTCTGCAAGATTCTCTGACTAAATTGAATAGCTGTTGTAATAGATATGGTATGAAGGTCAGCAATAAAAAGACAAAGACAATGAAAATAGGCAGAATCATTGAAAATGTCAACTGTGTTGTGAATGGAGAACCTGTGGAACAAGTAAAACATTTCAGCTACTTAGGCACAATTTTTACTGAAGATGGTAAACTAAATATAGAAATAGACAACAGAAGCAGCAAAGCTGGTATCGTGGGAAGTCAATTGAATAAATTCATATGGAATAAGAAAGAAATTAGTCGGAACACTAAATTAGCTGTATACAAGACTGTGTTCAAACCAATTTTAACTTATGGATCTGAGAGCTGGGTCAGAAGTAAAACACTTGACCAAAGACTAGAGACCGCAGATATGAGAGTTCTGAGAAAGATTAGAGGCGTGAACAGATGGCATCAATGGCAATATCATATTAAAAATGAGGATATTAGGAAAGAACTTGACATTGTCAGCATCCAGGAATGCGTTAGCAGAGCTAATCTCAGATGGTATGGTCACTTAAATAGAATAGGAGAGGAAAGATTAGCAAAACAAGTGTTCTCTGCCAGGTTGGCAGGAAAACGACCCAGAGGAAGACCAAGATATAGGTGGATTGATACGGTACAAAGTGCCTTAGACGATAGAAATATAAGATCTGATAATGTTGAAGTCTTGACAAGTAACAGACTGATTTGGAGGAAAATTGTAGATAGGAAGTTAGTAATGATGTAATTTTGTCATGTAGTACTGTCATATCCTGTACACCCCTTGAGGGTACATGGCAGAAATTTGATGATGATGATGATGATGATAAAACTGAATGTGAGAATTACAGAGGTATTTCCCTACTGAGTGTTCCTGGCAAGATCTATGCAAATATACTTGAGAAACGGTTGAGAAGAATTGTGGAAGAAAAGCTTGGTGAAGAACAAGCTGGATTCAGGCCAAATAGAGGCTGTCAGGATCAGATCTTCACTTTACGACAAATAGTCGAGAAAGCATGGGAATATAACAAAGATCTGTATTTAAGTTTTGTCGATTTGGAAAAGGCATATGACAAGGTGCCAAGAGAGAAGCTATTCAATACGCTGCAGTTATATGGTGTCAATGGGGCATTATATCAAGCAATACTCAGTCTTTATTTGAGTTGTGAGTCAGCAGTTAGAATTGAAGGAAGTACAGGAAGATGGTTTAATGTTAAATCTGGTGTGAGACAAGGATGTACATTATCCCCTCTGTTATTCATTATCTATATGGATCACATTATGAAGGAATGTGGTATTAAACCTGATATCAAAATTGGAGATGTTAATGTCAGCTCTTTGCTTTATGCGGATGATGTTATACTTCTAAATAAATCCGCTACAAGTCTGCAAGATTCTCTGACTAAATTGAATAGCTGTTGTAATAGATATGGTATGAAGGTCAGCAATAAAAAGACAAAGACAATGAAAATAGGCAGAATCATTGAAAATGTCAACTGTGTTGTGAATGGAGAACCTGTGGAACAAGTAAAACATTTCAGCTACTTAGGCACAATTTTTACTGAAGATGGTAAACTAAATATAGAAATAGACAACAGAAGCAGCAAAGCTGGTATCGTGGGAAGTCAATTGAATAAATTCATATGGAATAAGAAAGAAATTAGTCGGAACACTAAATTAGCTGTATACAAGACTGTGTTCAAACCAATTTTAACTTATGGATCTGAGAGCTGGGTCAGAAGTAAAACACTTGACCAAAGACTAGAGACCGCAGATATGAGAGTTCTGAGAAAGATTAGAGGCGTGAACAGATGGCATCAATGGCAATATCATATTAAAAATGAGGATATTAGGAAAGAACTTGACATTGTCAGCATCCAGGAATGCGTTAGCAGAGCTAATCTCAGATGGTATGGTCACTTAAATAGAATGGGAGAGGAAAGATTAGCAAAACAAGTGTTCTCTGCCAGGTTGGCAGGAAAACGACCCAGAGGAAGACCAAGATATAGGTGGATTGATACGGTACAAAGTGCCTTAGACGATAGAAATATAAGATCTGATAATGTTGAAGTCTTGACAAGTAACAGACTGATTTGGAGGAAAATTGTAGATAGGAAGTTAGTAATGATGTAATTTTGTCATGTAGTACTGTCATATCCTGTACACCCCTTGAGGGTACATGGCAGAAATTTGATGATGATGATGATGATGATAAAACTGAATGTGAGAATTACAGAGGTATTTCCCTACTGAGTGTTCCTGGGAAGATCTATGCAAATATACTTGAGAAACGGTTGAGAAGAATTGTGGAAGAAAAGCTTGGTGAAGAACAAGCTGGATTCAGGCCAAATAGAGGCTGTCAGGATCAGATCTTCACTTTACGACAAATAGTCGAGAAAGCATGGGAATATAACAAAGATCTGTATTTAAGTTTTGTCGATTTGGAAAAGGCATATGACAAGGTGCCAAGAGAGAAGCTATTCAATACGCTGCAGTTATATGGTGTCAATGGGGCATTATATCAAGCAATACTTAGTCTTTATTTGAGTTGTGAGTCAGCAGTTAGAATTGAAGGAAGTACAGGAAGATGGTTTAATATTAAATCTGGTGTGAGACAAGGATGTACATTATCCCCTCTGTTATTCATTATCTATATGGATCACATTATGAAGGAATGTGGTATTAAACCTGATATCAAAATTGGAGATGTTAATGTCAGCTCTTTGCTTTATGCGGATGATGTTATACTTCTAAATAAATCCGCTACAAGTCTGCAAGATTCTCTGACTAAATTGAATAGCTGTTGTAATAGATATGGTATGAAGGTCAGCAATAAAAAGACAAAGACAATGAAAATAGGCAGAATCATTGAAAATGTCAACTGTGTTGTGAATGGAGAACCTGTGGAACAAGTAAAACATTTCAGCTACTTAGGCACAATTTTTACTGAAGATGGTAAACTAAATATAGAAATAGACAACAGAAGCAGCAAAGCTGGTATCGTGGGAAGTCAATTGAATAAATTCATATGGAATAAGAAAGAAATTAGTCGGAACACTAAATTAGCTGTATACAAGACTGTGTTCAAACCAATTTTAACTTATGGATCTGAGAGCTGGGTCAGAAGTAAAACACTTGACCAAAGACTAGAGACCGCAGATATGAGAGTTCTGAGAAAGATTAGAGGCGTGAACAGATGGCATCAATGGCAATATCATATTAAAAATGAGGATATTAGGAAAGAACTTGACATTGTCAGCATCCAGGAATGCGTTAGCAGAGCTAATCTCAGATGGTATGGTCACTTAAATAGAATGGGAGAGGAAAGATTAGCAAAACAAGTGTTCTCTGCCAGGTTGGCAGGAAAACGACCCAGAGGAAGACCAAGATATAGGTGGATTGATACGGTACAAAGTGCCTTAGACGATAGAAATATAAGATCTGATAATGTTGAAGTCTTGACAAGTAACAGACTGATTTGGAGGAAAATTGTAGATAGGAAGTTAGTAATGATGTAATTTTGTCATGTAGTACTGTCATATCCTGTACACCCCTTGAGGGTACATGGCAGAAATTTGATGATGATGATGATGATGATAAAACTGAATGTGAGAATTACAGAGGTATTTCCCTACTGAGTGTTCCTGGGAAGATCTATGCAAATATACTTGAGAAACGGTTGAGAAGAATTGTGGAAGAAAAGCTTGGTGAAGAACAAGCTGGATTCAGGCCAAATAGAGGCTGTCAGGATCAGATCTTCACTTTACGACAAATAGTCGAGAAAGCATGGGAATATAACAAAGATCTGTATTTAAGTTTTGTCGATTTGGAAAAGGCATATGACAAGGTGCCAAGAGAGAAGCTATTCAATACGCTGCAGTTATATGGTGTCAATGGGGCATTATATCAAGCAATACTTAGTCTTTATTTGAGTTGTGAGTCAGCAGTTAGAATTGAAGGAAGTACAGGAAGATGGTTTAATATTAAATCTGGTGTGAGACAAGGATGTACATTATCCCCTCTGTTATTCATTATCTATATGGATCACATTATGAAGGAATGTGGTATTAAACCTGATATCAAAATTGGAGATGTTAATGTCAGCTCTTTGCTTTATGCAGATGATGTTATACTTCTAAATAAATCCGCTACAAGTCTGCAAGATTCTCTGACTAAATTGAATAGCTGTTGTAATAGATATGGTATGAAGGTCAGCAATAAAAAGACAAAGACAATGAAAATAGGCAGAATCATTGAAAATGTCAACTGTGTTGTGAATGGTGAACCTGTGGAACAAGTAAAACATTTCAGCTACTTAGGCACAATTTTTACTGAAGATGGTAAACTAAATATAGAAATAGACAACAGAATCAGCAAAGCTGGTATCGTGGGAAGTCAATTGAATAAATTCATATGGAATAAGAAAGAAATTAGTCGGAACACTAAATTAGCTGTATACAAGACTGTGTTCAAACCAATTTTAACTTATGGATCTGAGAGCTGGGTCAGAAGTAAAACACTTGACCAAAGACTAGAGACCGCAGATATGAGAGTCCTGAGAAAGATTAGAGGCGTGAACAGATGGCATCAATGGCAATATCATATTAAAAATGAGGATATTAGGAAAGAACTTGACATTGTCAGCATCCAGGAATGCGTTAGCAGAGCTAATCTCAGATGGTATGGTCTCTTAAATAGAATGGGAGAGGAAAGATTAGCAAAACAAGTGTTCTCTGCCAGGTTGGCAGGAAAACGACCCAGAGGAAGACCAAGGTATAGGTGGATTGATACGGTACAAAGTGCCTTAGACGATAGAAATATAAGATCTGATAATGTGGGAGTCTTGACAAGTAACAGACTGATTTGGAGGAAAATTGTAGATAGGAAGTTAGTAATGATGTAATTTTTTCATGTAGTACTGTCATATCCTGTACACCCCTTGAGGGTACATGGCAGGAATTTGATGATGATGACTTATTTGTGCCTAAGATCCACCAGGCATATAAGAACATTTTGGGAAAATTTGGAGAAAAGGGTAAAGCTAATAATAATGGCAAGTATTTACTGGATTTCTGCTCATGACATGGACTAGTCATTACCAACACCATGTTTCAACATAATGCTCGGCCGCTAGAGGGACTCATGGTGTGTAGTATTTGTTGAGAGCTCCTGATAAGTGTTATTTTAAGTTATCATTGACAATTTTGGTTGAATATTACGTAGTTTTGTTTGCTTTTCGTATCTTACTGTGTCTGTTTATTTTGGTGTTGTTTCAATTATTAATTCAATAAGATACGATAGCACATGGCGGTAAGAAGAAAAATGGCGGCTAGTAATAACTGTTCGCCATCTTTGTTCAATAATGGTAACATAAAGGAGATTATTCAGTGTACTATCTGCGAAATGTATGCATTGCAGAGAGTGGTTGGAGTATGGTTAGATGATGATAGTGGAGTGAATGTGTGCAGAAAATGTAAGGAAAATGCGGAATTAAAGTGTGTTTCAGGTCGTGAGTGTGATATTTTTGTCAAATAGCGATATGATAAGAAATTGTGAGATTGTACTAGAGAGCTGTGAGAGCGTGAATGTAAAGTGTGAATGAAGGTATTAATACAGAGCAAATTAATGGTTTAACAGATAATAAAAAAGATGAGATAGATGCAATGAGTGAGATCGTGCTGTTGAGCGGAGCGATACATAGAGCAAAGCGACAGCTGGAGGTGTATGCACAAATGTCTACCGAGTGTATACCAGCCAATAAAAAAAAAGTATGATAGGAAAAATAAGAGTATGATTGTGGACGTAAACAAAATGAAGGAGCGAGTGCTGCATGGAGATTTGTTAGTACAAGGTGTGATAGTAGAGAATTTGACAAAATCATACCAACCTGGTGCGACCATTAAGGACGTGAGTCTATTAGGGAGCAAAAGCAAAGAGTGAAAGAAATGATAGTTGTGGCAGGTACAAATGATTTGAAAGGAGATAATATGGAAATGATAGAGGACCTGAATGAATTGTTTGAGGTAGCAAAAGAAAAGAGTGAGAGAGTTAGGATGATTAGACTTTTGCCACGGTATGACAGTGAAGAGTTTAGAAGGAGGGCCATAATTGCAAATGACTTTATGCGTGGGTTATACATGACGAGTGGTGTGGCATTTGTGGATGTGTGGAGTGAGTTCGATGGGCAAAAGGATCTATATAAGATGGATGGTTTGCATTTGAATGGATTCGGTGTAAGGAGACTTTAAAAAGTGTTGTTGAATGAAGTGGATGTGCAGAATCAGGGAAACTAGATTTATTAAGGGGTAGGGTGAGTAGATCTGCAGACCTTAGGGAGGCAGTTGAGTGTATGAATGAGTATAATATGCCCAAGCGAATAAGGACAACAAATCAGAATGGGATAGTTAGTATAAGGCATCAAGGTAGGAATGGGGCCAACGGAGGTCTGTAATTCATGTATACTAATGCTAGAAGTATTAGGAACAAGAAAGAAGAATTTTTGGCCTTGGTTAGCACTTCCAGACCACAGGTTATTGGCATTAGTGAAACATGGCTGACTGAAGATGATATAGCTAGTGGGATTGAATGTGAGGGGTATAGTGTGTTCAGGAATGACAGGGAGAATAAAATGGGGAGAGGAGTTTTATTGATGATAGCTGATGAGCTGCAGCCAAGGAGAATAGAAGTTGAATTGCAGGATAGAGAAAAGAACACATTTGAGGCCATTTGGTGTGAGATTGAGGCTAGCAGAACAAAATATACAATTGGGTGCTGCTATAGACCAGGTGATGGAAAAGATGGTGGAGATAGCATGCATAAGCAAATAGAAGAAATGAGTGGAAGGAGGATAATTATTATGGGAGATTTCAACTATAACACTGATTGGAGGGAGGAGAGGACACATGGGAGGAAGGAATTGGATTTTATGCGGTTATTAAGGGATAACTATCTGCGACAACATGTAATAGAAAATACTAGGGGTCAGAGAGTGCTCGACCTAGTAATTGCATCTGAGAATTTGGCTGTAACGAATA
This sequence comes from Typopeltis vanoorti, assembly GCF_054136105.1. Classification (NCBI taxonomy): domain Eukaryota; kingdom Metazoa; phylum Arthropoda; class Arachnida; order Uropygi; family Thelyphonidae; genus Typopeltis; species Typopeltis vanoorti. The sequence goes on along the minus strand of NC_143557.1, from coordinate 141,424,620 downwards.
TGACCACGTTGCCACCAATTAGTGAGAGTGATTATAGGGTCTTGACTTGGGGGAGGTGGCTAAAGGTGTGGAATTTACAATTAAGACAGGGTACACGTGGAATTATCGGTCTGGTAAGTATGACAAGCTTAGGAATTTGATTGGTTCAGTGCCATGGCATGTAAAACTGCAAGGGCTAGATGTTGATAGTGCATGGGAGGCAGTTAAGAAGTGTTTGCATGAGGCAATGGCTGACTGTATACCTAGAGTGCGAATAATAAATCAAGTTGGGGTTAAATGGATGAATAACACCATTAAGCTTGAGCTGCAAAAAAAGAAACAACTATGGAGGGAATTTAAGGAGAAAGGTGACCAGCAGGCACATGAACGGTATAAAGCCCAGGCCAGAAGGGTAACAAGTGTGGTAAGAAAAGCAGAAGCGGATTATGAAAGAACATTAGCCATGCAGGCTAAAGAGAATCCCAAACAGTTTTTTTGATATGTTGCAAGTAAAAGAAAAAATGTATATGGCAGAATGATTTTAAAGAATGTCGCTGGTAGGAAGGTAATAACCGAATCAGTTGATATAGTAGAATTACTGAGTGAGCACTTTGCAAGAGTATATCATCCTGGTGGTGACATTGCAGAAATGGAAGAACCAACAGCTTATATGGGAATTGTGGTGAATGAAGTAGAGGTGAATAGTCTAATACAAAATCTCAATGTCAATTCATCTGTAGGATTGGATGGCATACCAGCTCGTGTCGTACGAGAAGCGGCTAAAGAATTGTCAGTGCCTTTGATCATTTTGTTTAATTTGAGTCTCAGGTCTGGGTTAGTCCCAAGGGGGTGGAAAGAGGGGAAAATAGTTCCACTGCATAAAGGAGGTTCCACGACTGCTGTTGAAAATTACTGGCCAATCAGCATATCAGGAGTCGTTGTCAAGGTCTTGGAGAAAACAGTCAAGAAAAAAATACAGGATTGGATAGATGAAAATGGGATACTGTATGGTTTTGTGAAGGGTAGATACCATGCCTCAGTAACTTGCTCACGTTTTATAACACAGTGATGGCTGAACTGGATAAGGGTAATGGGTTTACAATGATTCTACTGGACCTTGCCAAGGCCTTTGACAGGATACCACATGGAATTCTAATCAGTAAACTGCAGCATATGGGGATGGATATAGGGTTGGTGAGATGGATAGGAGGGTGGTTGATGGAGAGATATCAGAGAGTGGTTTATTCAGAAGTAGAGTCCAAAAGACGGCCTGTGACTAGTGGTGTGCCGCAGGGTTCTGTTCTTGGACCACAACTGTTCAATTTGTTCATTAACGATATAGGAAAGGATCTGAGAGGAAGTGTTAACTTGTTTGCTGATGATGCAAAGTTGGGTAGAGCAATAGTGAGTGCACAGGATGTCAAAATTTTGCAAGATGATTTGGATAGTTTGGAGGACTGGGCTAAGGAAAATGGATGTCAATTTAATGTGGCAAAGTGTAAGGTTGTGCATTTTGGGGTGAAAAGATTAGCAGCAGTATATCACATTGGTGGAACCGTACTCCAGGAGATTGATGACGCTAGGGATTTGGGAGTGTTGGTGGATAGGGAGTTGAGGTTTAGAGGGCACATTGCAAAAGTGGCTAAATCAGCTCATCAAATCACTTGGTTGCTGAAAAATACTTTAACAAGCAGAGACAAGCAGGTTATTGTTCCTCTGTATCGCGCCTTGATAAGACCCCATCTAGACTACTGTGCCCAGATATGGGCGTCAGGGTTTCTTCTCGATGAGGAAGAGGTGGAGAGGATCCAGAGATGAGTGACCAAGATAATAGCAGGACTATGGAATGATCCTTACGAGAACAGGTTGAAGATTTGTGGGCTGCAGAAATTGGTTGATAGGCGAAAAAGGGGTGAAATGATTGAGCCATTCAAATTACTGAAGGGTTTCTATAAGATTAATTCAGAAGATATTTTTGAGAATAGGACTGGTAGTGGGAGGACTAGGGGCCATCCATGGAAGCTTGGTAAGAGTGTGGTTAGCAAGGGTGTTAGAGCTAGGGTTTTTATTTAGAGAGTGATAAATGAGTGGAATAAGCTGCCAGTGTCTGTTGTGGGTGCCATGACTGTAAATGAGTTCAAGGTAAAGTATGATAGATACTGTGTGAATGTTGAATAGTTCTTGACATGATGTTGGGCCTCCCTCGATGAGTCTAAGGACTCCTTGGAGCTGTCCGTAATAATAATAATAAAGATGTGCACAAGTTTACATGGAGAGAAGACACAGGAAATAAGAAAAACATCACTGACTATGTCATTTTTGATAGTGACATAATAAGGCTGGTTCAGGATACAAGGGTGTACAAGGGGATTCGAAATTGAGAGCAACTTTTACTTAGTACTAAGCAGGATAAAAATGGATATCATGTTGAAAAGAACATATGTAAGAAAGTTTTAAAAAGAATGAAAGTTGAGCAGCTTTAACAGGTAAACTGTAGACTCAATATGCAAAAAAAAAGATGAAAAACATTTGCAGCAGTTTGAAAACGAGAACCAAACCTTGGAGTCTCATTGGCAAACTCTGAAGAAGAAGACAATGATTGATTCAGTCAGGAAGGTATGTGGAAGTTGCCTGCAAGGATAGAAAAATAAGAACACCAGTGGACAAAAGAAGTTAAAGCAGCAGTCCTGGAAAAGAAGGAAGTATACCAAAAGTTCCTAGCAAATAAGTCGGCAGATGCCCTAAAAGATGCAGAGAAAAATGTAAGCAAGCTGAGCTATGTGTGAAAGTAGCTAAACAAAAGTCATGGAAAAACTTTGGTAAGAATATAGAAAATAAATATCAGGAAGATGGCATACTGTTCTCAAGGCTATTGAAGAAGCTTAGAAATGGAGAAAAGAGTATCATAAAAGGAATAAAGATGATAAGGGTGACATGAAAACTGAAGGATATCCTAGATGTCTGGAGTGATTACTTTGAAAGACTGTTAAATGAACCAAGCAGTGACATAACCATACTAGAAACTTTTAAAGAGGAATGCAAAGACAAGTACATATCAATATTTAAGATAGAAAAAGCTGTGAAAAATGTGAAATGTGGAGAGGCAGCTGAAGTAGATATTCGACCAGAAATGCTTAAGTTTGGAGGTATAAAAGTTTTACAGTGGCTACACTGCATAATTCAGAAGGCTTGGACAGAAGATCGAATTCCCAATGGTTGGAGTAGAGATCTCATAGTACCCATCTATAAAAAAGGGGAATAAACCTGAATGTGAGAATTATAGAAAAATTTCTCTACTAAATGTTACAGGTAAGATTTATGCACTTGAAAAGAGATTGAGAAACTGTGGAAAAGAAACTTAGGAAAGAGCAAGATGAGTTCAGGCCAAACAGAAGTTGTCAAGATCAAATTTTCACTTTAAGATAAATAGTTAAGAAAGCATGGAAATACGACAAGGATCTGTACTTAAGTTTTGTAGATCTGGAAAAGGCATATGATAAGGTGTCCAGAGAAAAGCTTTTGAAAACAGTACAGTTATATGGAGTAAATGGAGCATAATACAGTGTAAAACATTGTTCTATATTTAAATTGTCAATCAGCAGTTAGAAATTAAGGAAATATAGGAAGATTGTTTGATGTAAAATCAGGGGTTAGACAAGGACATCATCTCCACTCTTATTTATTTTATATCCAAACACAAGTGGTACAATAGTAAGTAAGTGGTACATTATTTACAACAAATTAGGATACATTACAAATGAGAACAGCTTAAATTTGGTAGGTGAATTATACAGGGAATAATAAGTAAAATATGAAGAACAAGGAAACTATACATAAGTAATATACAATAAATATGGTCAGATGTTCCTCCAATATCTTGCGCAATCAACTGCTCATTCTGTGCAGGATATAAGGTCCTCTTTTGTGCAAAGTGACTGAAGAATGGGACAAGAAAGAAGGTGTTCCATGGACTAGGTTGTCCCATTTGATGAACTTTTGTTTGAGCATCCTGTCGTTCGAAGTCTGTTGAAGCTTTTCCAAGTATTCCAGTCCATGTGGGGCACCATGTGAAAGATGTTCGGCTGTTAGAATACCAGTATTATTCTAAGGGTATAGTGCAAGCCATTGTTGAAACCTCGTCTCTGAAGGGCTTTTAGGTGGTTCAACAGTTGCTAGGAAGCTATGTCGGGATCTTAGTCTTTGGGGCACTGTGGTGTGGCCAAATAGTGGGTGGTGTTCATCATTCATTTGTCTGCTTCTTTCGTCAGCTGAAAATGCAGATCTTCGAATTGAAGGGTGTGCAATACCAGTCAAATTATACAAGTTTCTTAGTGGTGTTGGTTTCAGGTATCCTGTAATTAAGTGGCAGCTTTCATTCAAAGCTGGGTCAAGTTTTTCAGCACCCACTCTTATTCATCATCTATATGGATCACATTATGAAAGAAAGTAGCATTAGCAACAAGATTAGAATCGGAGATGTCAAACTTAGCTCTTTGCTTTATGCAGATGATGTTGTACTCCTAAACATATCTAGTGCAAGTCACCAGAATTCTCTAACTAAATTGAATAACAGCTGTAACAAATTTGGCATGAAAATCAGCAATAAAAAGACAAACTATGAAAATAGGGAGAAGCACAGAAAATTTCAGCTGCATACTGATTGAAGATCCTATAGAACAAGGAAAATATTCAGCTATTTAGGCAGTGTCTAATGTAAATGACAGGTTAATTCTGGAAATACACAACAGAATAAGCAAAGTTGGTAAAGGTGGGTATCCAGCTGAATAAATTTATATGGAATAACAGAGTAATTAGCCAAAACACCAAACTAGCAATATACAAGAAAGTGTTCAAACCAAGTTTAAGTTATGCATCTGAGAGCTGAATTAGAAATAAAGCACTTGATCAAAGACTGGAGACCACAGATATAAGGGTTCTGAGAAAAATTAGGAGAATGAACTGATGGCATCAGTGTCAGAATCATATTAAAAATGAAGACCTTAGAAAGGAACTTGACATTATTAGCATTCAAGAATGTGTCAGCAGAGGGCCACTTAAATGGAATGGATGAAGAAAGGTAAACAAAACTGGTGTTCGATGCCAAGATGGCAGGAAAGAGACCTAGAGGGAGACCAAGGTCTACATGGATTGATTCAGTGAGAAGTCCCTTAAAAGCACGAAATGTTAGATATGACAATACTAGAGTGCTTACAAGTAATAGACTAATTTGAAGGAAAATTGTTAGAAGATTAATAATAATGTAAAATTAATCATGTGTTGTCATAGTAACTTGAACACATCTTCAGGACACATATAAGAAAATTGATGATGATGTATACTATATAATTCATTATGAAAATAAACTTAAATTGTCTGTGTGGGAGTGTGAAAATGTATATTTTTAATTACATTTCATGTAAATAAATGTGAATTTTTCCATATTAATCAAACCAATACTTGTCATATTTAACATAAAAAAAAAACATTAAATTCTTGATATGTACCATCAGGGGGTGTTACAGATGTTATGATAGTACTACATGAAAAAAGTTACATCATTACTAACTTCTGATCAACAATTTTCCTAAAAAATTAATATGTTATCTGTCAAGACTCCAACATTATCAAATCTTACATTTCTGTCTTCTAAGGCACTTTTTATTGTATCAATCCATCCATCTACATCTTGGTCATCCTCTGGGTATTTTTTCTGTCAACCTAGCATCCTCTCTCATTCTGTTTAAGTATCCATAAGTTAAAAGGGTTTGAACACTGTCTTGTATACAGCTAATTTAGTGTTTTGATTAGCTTCTTTCTTATTCAGTCAGACGAACATATAAATGTGTTCACCTGACTTCCTACTATACCAGTTTTATTAATTCTGTTGTCTATTTTCACTAAAAATTGTGCCTAAATAGTTGGAATGTTTTCTTCTTCCAAATCCAGATTTGTAACATCTAACTCTGCCTGTTCAAAACCTTACTTCTCAAGTTTAAACATTGCAATATGATATTATCTTGACTAATAGTTAGTTAGTTTTATGAGTTCCGCCCCCCCCCTCCTTTTTTTTTCTATCCATCTTGTTGTTGGTCTTTTGCCTAGAATTTTGCTATTTATAGGCTTCTTAAGAATACTGTCATTTTCTATTAAAAACATGCCTTGCAAACTCGCTGTTTGAACTTAACAAGATATTGTAGGTTCTTTATAGAGTTCATATAACTTATGGTTGTATCTAATTTTGCAGAGACCATTATCATTCACTGGGCCAAATATATATTTCTATAGATTTTCCTTCAAAAAATCAAATTCCCCACCATTGTCATAAATATCCAGGTTTCATATCCACAAGTAACAACTGGATGAATTATTGATTTACATAATCTGTGAAAAATATAATCTATAATGAGAGAAAATAACAAGCCTGATTACTCCTCTTTATTCTATTCTGCACTTCCTCAACTTTTTATGTATCAAGTCATTCCAAAAAGTAATATCGTTCTTAGTATTAAGTTTTGAAAGGATATAAAAGATAAATCACTTGCTAATTTAATAAAGTATATATTCTCCATTTGAATCAATAATGCTCTTCGAATGTCGTGAAAGCTTCATAATGCCATTTCTATAGAATTCAGGAGGTATGGACAGAAGAAACAAGGTTTGCAAAGAAGTCACATAGGCTCAATTTCAGTGTCTGTAATATATCATATTGATTTTCATTAATGAAATATTGCAAACTTCGAAATATGTGGTAATCTGAAAGTGCAAGGATCAGAAGAATGTGGAAGCTTTACTCAGCCAAGTTCCTTAATCTTGGTACAGGTGATTCTTGCACATGGTGAAAAACAACACCCTTTCGATTGACCAGAGAGACCTCTTTTCTTTCAGTTTTTCATCGATCGAGATGTTCACGGTATATTTCAACTGTGTTTGTTTGTTTGGTTTTGTGGCAAGAGTCCAAACTGTATAATACCAGTCATATCCCACCAAATGTTTAACAAAACCTTCTGAAGGCGAAAGTCTTCTTTTGGCTGTGGTTAAACAATTTTGCCTTTTTTTGACCTCATAAAGCATGATGTGCCTCGTGCTCTTCCGCAACCTCCATAGTAATAAAGGGTTATTTAAACAATAACTTAAGTATGATGTTCTTGCAAGGTGGAATTCCTTAGAATGAGGCCAATTCAGCTTAGCAGTATTTATAAAATTTTAAAATTCGTGTTTAGAAAAAGCTGAGACACGTTTGAACAAGTACAGTATAAAAACAGACATCACTTTTGGGATGACCTGATATCAGGCTGATCACACCTTTTTTCTGTCCTTTTGTCATTTGCATTTGTTGCTACATATAGTTAAGATAAATTCATATATTTTATCTTCTAGTTTCTTTCCTCCCTTTCAGTAACTCTGCAGACATTTTATCTAGTCCTGGGAATGTTGTTGTTTGTGAATGAATAGCCTATATAGGCTATTGCCTTGATGGTAGCTGTACAGATACATCTTCTACGGTTGTAGTACTTGGTATATAATTATGAGTTGCAGAAGTAATGTTTCCTATTCAGTAATTCAAGGAAATATTCTTTTCATCTGTTATTTTATTATTTCTTTGTTTGCTAACATGTTTACTTGACAAATCGTGCCTAAATAGCTGAAATGTTTTACTTGTTCAACAGATTCTCCATTCACAACACAGTTGACATTTTCAATGATTCTGCCTATTTTCATTGTCTTTGTCTTTTTATTGCTGACCTTCATACCATATCTATTACAACAGCTATTCAATTTAGTCAGAGAATCTTGCAGACTTGTAGCAGATTTATTTAGAAGTATAACATCATCCGCATAAAGCAAAGAGCTGACATTAATATCTCCAATTTTGATAACATTTCCTTCATAATGTGATCCATATAGATAATGAATAACAGAGGGGATAATGTACATCCTTGTCTCACACCAGATTTAACATTAAACCATCTTCCTGTACTTCCTCCAATTCTAACTGCTGACTTACAACTCAAATAAAGACTAAGTATTGCTTGATATAATGCCCCATTGACACCATATAACTGAAGCATATTGAATAGCTTCTCTCTTGGCACCTTGTCTTATGCCTTTTCCAGATCGACAAACTTAAATACAGATCTTTGTTATATTCCCATACTTTCTCAACTATTTGTCGTAAAGTGAAGATCTGATCCTGACAGCCTCTATTTGGCCTGAATCCAGCTTGTTCTTCACCAAGCTTTTCTTCCACAATTCTTCTCAACCGTTTCTCAAGTATACTTGCATAGATCTTGCCAGGAACACTCAGTAGGGAAATACCTCTGTAATTCTCACATGCAGTTCTATTTCCCTTTTTGGTGAAGAACAATCCAGCTTGTTCTTCACCAAGCTTTTCTTCCACAATTCTTCTGAATCGTTTCTCAAGTATACTTGCATAGATCTTGCCAGGAACACTTAGTAGGGAAATACCTCTGTAATTCTCACATGCAGTTCTATTTCCCTTTTTATATATGGGTACTATGAGAGCTCTACTCCAATCATCAGGAATTCGTCCTTCTGTCCAGGCTTTCTGAACAATGCAGTGCAGCCACTGTAAGACTCTTATACCACCATACTTCAGCATTTCTGGTCGAATATCATCTACTCCTGCTGCCTTTCCACATATCAAGCCTTTAATGGCTTTTTCTACTTTTAGTATGGATATGTATTCCTGACTGCATGCCTGGTAAGTGTTTTTTACCACTGTGCTGTCATCACTGCTTGTTTCATTTAGCAGTTTTTCAAAGTAATTACTCCATACTTTCCATACTTCAAGGATATCTTTTTCTCCCGTTTTCATGTCACCTTTATCATCTCTAATTCCTTTTACAGCACTCTTTCCTCCATTCTTAAGTTTCTTCAACAACCTCCAGAATATTTTGCCACCTTCTAGATATTTATTTTCTATATTCTTGCCAAAGTCCTCCCATGACTTTTGTTTAGCTAGTTTTACACAGTGTTTAGCATTCTTGCATTTGTCTCTATATTCTCTAAGAGCACAAGCTGACTTATTTGACAGCTTGTGCTCTTTTTTTATCCTTACAGATTTTTTTGTCGTTACAGATAACCTCTCCACATGCCTCTCTGGCAGAATCAATCAATGTTTTCTTCAGAGTTTGCCACTGAATCTCCAAGGTTTGATTCCAGTTCTCAAACTCTTTCATTTTTTATTCAATAATCTTTGTGTATTTTAGTCTACAGTTCACATCTGACAGCTGCTCAACTTTTATTCGCTTTAAAATTTTCTTACATGTTATTCTTTTCAATATGAATTTCAATTTTATCCTGCTCAAGACTAAATAGTGATCACTTCCAATTTCAAATCCTCTATACACTCTGGTGTCCTGCACCAGGGAGGAAACATCACTAGCAACAATAACATAGTCAATGAGACTTTTCTTATTCCTTGCCGCTTCTCTCCATGTGAATTTGTGTACATTTTTATGTTGGAACATGGTGTTAGTAATAACCAGTCCATGTCCTGAGCAGAAATCCAACAGATATTTGCCATTATTATTAGCTTTGCTCTTTTCTCCAAATTTTCCCAAAATATTTTTGTATGTCTCACAATCATTTCCTACTCTGCTATTTAGATCCCCAACAAGGACCAACTTTTCATTTTTCATTGTGTCAGTTGCTTTTTCTAAAGCCTCAAAAAATTCCTCCACTTCTACCTTAGTAGAACCTTCTGTGGAACCATAGGCACAAATAAGTCTCATTGTCCAGTTCCCCATTCTCATATTTGCCCACATTACTCTACTTGAGACTGACTGCCATTCAAGAAGATTAGCCTCGTATTTTGTGTTGAATACTATGACTACTCCTTCTTTTCCTTGATTATCATTGCCTGAATATAACATTTTGTATTTATTGCTCAGAAAGATCTCACCAGTTTTGGTCTTTTTTTGTTTCAGTCACCCCTATTATGTCGATCTGGTACTTATCTAATTCCTCAGCTAGCTCCATTTCTTTGCCATTCAGGCTTCTTACGTTGATAGTACCGATCTTTAACTCTGGTGATGTTGAGTTGGGGTTTATTTTCAGATTTGTTCCAGTAGCTGACTTTTCGATGTTCGCCCTGGTTCCCTGGAGAAAACAACGGGGGCTTTGTTTAACCGGGCGACGCCCCAGCCGGCATGAAATTTTGTCATGTTGTACCATCATTCTATATTTTGGTTTAACCAATAAGAATACAATTTGGTCGGCTAAATCCCAAATTGCCAGCCCATCCTCGTCCATTCAGTATCCAAGTAGATACCCAACAGGGTGCACCACGAGAAGGTGAGGATTGGACATTAGGTCAGAAGCCCTGGTCGGTTCTCCGCATTCCTTTAAAGGCTATGTGGAGGTCTCCTCTCAGTTATACAGCTTTGACCCTTAAGCACCCCCAGATTTGTTTATTGTATTGTAAAGACACCATGCAAAAGGAAACTTTTCAAAAGGCAAAGTATAGAAGCTTGATTGTTTTGAGGCCTCACTTCTCAAGTAAGTTACATTTAGAAAGTGCAGCAACACTAAGAAATAAAAACCCATTGTTTCAAGGCAGACTTGTCAGCATGGTTCATGAAAGTCCAGCTAAAATCGAAGATAGGCTCATTAGTCTTGAATGAAAATGGCCTAATTCCCAAACAAATCAAGATACTTACTGATACCACTGTTCTGATCAGAATGACATCAATGCGATCACTGATAGCTGGAGAAGCAAGAATTATTCTTTAAAGTTCCTGAATGCCTATCCCTCAAACTGATGCTATAAATGAAATAGGAACAGCCATATTTCATGCTTTAGCAGATGATGAGAGTATCGATATATCAGTGACCAAACATTTGATACTGTACCTCAAATTTAGATTACTAATCACAATATAAACCATATTTTAGAGGTATTGTTCAACTACAATGATGCAATGCAGACAAAAAATATTTGCCACTAAAATTTTTTTATAAAAAATATACTTACTTGAACTTGCAAAAATGATTATATGAATATAATCATTTTTGCAAGTGTGATAACCAATCCATTCAACCATGCCAGGCAGGTTGAATGAATTGGTTATCACACTGCTTCTAAAACATAATCTGATGCCTGTTGAGATACTTCGTGTTGCAAATGCATTGATTAATTAGCTGAGAAAAGAGTATCTCTGCGATTCTATTTTGTAGAGTGAAAATGCAAAAGCACTTCTAGAAAACAGTTCTCAAGAAACCAATTCAGTAGATATCACATCAATGAAAACTTTTATAAATGCTGTTTGCATTCATTGGGAAGTGAGATTCCTGTAGAATGAGGTGAGGTAGTGTTTTGTTGCATAGAAATCTCGCATGATTGGTTTGACATCAATTTTGGAATTAAATTAATTATTTCCATGTGCTAATGAGATACAAACTTTCTTGGTGAACGTGATGTTTTCAGCTAGTACAATGATTTTAAATTATATAAACAGTTACATTTGCACTTGAGAATGAACATTTTCAAGTGTTAACAATACTTATGGGTGATAATAAAATGGTTATTTTTGACCTGAGAACTACAGGAGAGAATAACTACTATTTGGTTTTTTTTTTGGTCAAATATATTTATTTTAAACTAAGTTATACCAACTAGTTTCACCAACTGTGGCTGCCGGCTTCATCAGGGTTAAAATTATATAACTGTAAGAATACTTAAATGCTAAAAAACTGTTTGCACTGAAACCATAAATGGACCAAATACAATTGCATTTTTATAAAAGCAGAAGAACGCGTACATCACGTGTATGATCTAATAGTTATTATGTAGGAACGTTCTGTAATTGGCAGCAAAATTTAATTCTGGCATGTTGAAAGATCTAATGAGGGTGTTCCAGATCTCGGGCAGAATAAATCTTTGGTTTCTATTTAGGTTTTCTTCTGAACAGAGAACTGTTGTGGCCTCTTTTATCATTCGGGAGCAACAATCCTCCTCTAAGTAGGGCATGGAGCTTTTATCCCATTCTATAGCAGAAATCCAACAGATATTTGTCATTATTATTAGCTTTGCTCTTTTCTCCAAATTTTCCCAAAATATTTTTGTATGTCTCACAATCATTTCCTACTCTGCTATTTAGATCCCCAACAAGGACCAACTTTTCCTTTTTCATTGTGTCAGTTGCTTTTTCTAGAGTGTCGAAAAATTCCTCCACTTCTACCTTAGTAGAACCTTCTGTGGGACCATAGGCACAAATAAGTCTCATTGTCCAGTTCCCCATTCTCATATTTGCCCACATTACTCTACTTGAGACTGACTGCCATTCAAGAAGATTAGCCTCGTATTGTGTTGAATACTATGGCTACTATGAATACTATACCTTCTTTTCCTTGATTGTCATTGCCTGAACATAACATTTTGTATTTATTGCTAAGAAAGATCTCACCAGTTTTTGTCTTTTTTGTTTCAGTCACCTCTATTATGTCGATCTGGTACTTATCTAATTCCTCAGCTAGCTCCATTTCTTTGCCATTCAGGCTTCTTACGTTGATTGTACCGATCTTTAACTCTGTTGATGTTGAGTTGGGGTTTGTTTTCAGATTTGTTCCAGTAGCTGACTTTTCGCTGTTCGCCCTGGTTCCCTGGCGAAAACAACCGCTGCCTTGTTTAACCGGGAGACGCCCCAGCCGGCATGAAATTTTGTCATGTTGTACCATCATTTTTTATTTTGGTTTAACCAATAAGAATAAAATTTGGTCGGCTAAATCCCAAATTGCCAGCCCATCCTCGTTCGTTCAGTATCCAAGTAGATACCCAACAGGGTGCACCACGAGAAGGTGAGGATTGGACATTAGGTCAGAAGCCCTGGTCGGTTCCCTGATTTGTCTTCTCTATTATTATTGACGTCTCCTATGAGTTCCTTTTTTCTGATTTCAAGACTTCTTGAAGTCTGGCCAAAATAGTTTAAGCCGCACGAGCAGGTTATGTTGTAAACTCCAGCATATTTGAAAAAAGGATGACTATCTTTTGGAGATCTTAAGAATTGGCGAATGGTCTGTGAAGGTTTAAAAGCTACTCGTATTCCATGTGGCTTGAGGAGTTTAGCAATCTTATTAGAAACTGTCCCAGTAAACGGAATTACAATAGTAGAATTGTAATGTATATCTTCCAGTCATCTTTGTCACAGAAAAGAATCTTGTGGATCAATTTCCTAGGATAACCATTCTTTGTAAGATTATTTGATATCAGGGATAGTTCATCTTGGAGGTCTTTATCATCAATTGTAATGAGAGAGGCTCTATTTTTTAGCATGTGTACAATGCTAAGTTTCTGAGAAACATGGTGTGAAGAAGTGAAGTGTAAGTATTTACCTGTATTGGTAGGTTTGCGATAAACTGTAAGGCTGATGCGTCCATTTATTTGTTTTTTAATTAAAATGTCCAGAAATGGTAATTGGTTTTCTTTCTCCAGTTCTAGAGTGAATTTAATTTTGTGATGGAAAGAGTTGATCTTGATTAGGAAATTGAACAAATCCTTTTCCGTATTTTTCCAAACAACAAAAATATCATAAGGCGTATTCCGGTAATTGGACTACATTTTTTTTATTAAGCTAAAAGCACAATAAAGAAATAAAACCCAACAAGTTTCATAAGTCGTTTGACTTACATCTTCAGGGGTAAAAGGTAACTTAAAAGTTTAAAACAATGGAATATGCCTTATGAACTTCTAAACCACAGAAACCTGCACTTGCAATAAAAATATCGTTAACGTATCTCCACCAAACTGTGGGTTTAGGGTTCAGTTGAGATAAAATTTTATTTTCAAATTTCTCCATAAAGAGAGAAGCACAAGGTGGTTAAAGAGTGCTTATTTATTTATATAAATTTAACCCTGATGAAGCCAACAGAAACAGTTAGCGAAACTAGTTGGTATAACTCAGTTTAAAATAAATATATTTGACCAAAAAAAACCTGCAAATAGTAGTCAAATATAACCATTTTATTATCATGAATAGCCTCCATGGGGAAACTAAACACCAGTGATGTCGTTTTGAACTACTTAAATGTAAAAAGGCTAAACTGTTAAATCACCTTACGTTTTTGAAGAGATGCAGAAACCATTACATCATTCTTAAGTTTCTTATTTTGAGAGAACGATTCCATTCAAGACAAGCTAAGCATATTTATTTTAAAACATCTTTGGCTCTTCTATGTGAGTGGATACAACATATCAGATTTGAACTATGCCAAATAGACTTTCAATGCTATCAGATTTACGAGGATATTTCCAGTACTTTAGATAAAGCTTATTGTCAATTTTGGATAGAATGATAAATAATAGCTATGACAAGGCCTTTTCTATCAGTAAACAAAGCCAAATCAAGAAATTCAATGTTCTTTACGAAAAACACTTTCAGTCAAAACCTAGTTTGCCGAACAACACTGTTATATTTAATTGCTCTGATCGTGTTCTATCAAAACCAGAAGTGAGTATACTTAAAAAAGGCTTCAATTTTTCTATTACTCCTGATCTAATTCCTAAAGTGGACATTATATGCAATATAGAAAAGGTCATTTCGTTGCTACCGGAACCCATAGCCAATGATCTCAGACTTAAAACCAGTATCATTCTCTCTTCTTCAAGAGCTCCTCACAAAAACATCACTCCTCTAGAGAGAAGAGCTATGTTTAGGTTAAAGAAAGATAAAGAAATCATCATCTTAAAAACCGATAAAGGCAGCTGTACAGTGATTTTAAATACTAGTAATTACAAAGATAAGATTGCCAACTTACTATCTGATACATCTACTTACCGTGTTTTAGATTCAGATCCTACTTTAAAGAATCACAATGATACCAACAATTTATTACGGAGATTGAAGTCTATGCATCCACTAACGCCGAGACTATTTGATTCTCCAAAAGTCCATAAAAATGGAATACCGTTACGCCCCATTGTTGATGGTATTAATTTGCCTACATATTTATTATCTAAACACCTTGCAGGTCTTCTCAAAGCACACATGCGCAATTCGGATACTTACATAGAAAATTCACAACATTTCGTGGAGAAATCAAACAACGTCTTGATTTCCAAAACAGATCTTCTGGCAAGCCTGGATGTGACATCATTATTTACCAATATTCCAGTAGAGGAAGTATTTGACATTTTAGGAAACTTCTTCCCTCAAGACATTACTTCTTTGTTCCATTATTGTTTAAATTCTAACTTTTTCCTATGGAATAAAACTTTTTACCAGCAATTAACAGGCCTTGCAATGGGAAGCCCTCTTTCACCACCTTGTGCTGATCTCTTTATGGAGAAATTTGAAAATAAAATTTTATCTCAACTGGACCCTAAACCCACAGTTTGGTGGAGATATGTCAACGATATTTTTATTGTTTGGAAAAATACGGAAAAGGATTTGTTCGATTTCCTAAGCAAGATCAACTCTTTACATCACAAAATTAAATTCACTCTAGAACTGGAGAAAGATAACCAATTACCATTTTCTGGACATTTTAATTAAAAAAACAAATAAATGGATCCATCAGCCTTATAGTTTATCGCAAACCTACCAATACAGGTAGATACTTACACTTCACTTCTTCACACCATATTTCTCAGAAACTTAGCATTGTACACATGCTAAAAAATAGAGCCTCTCTCATTACAATTGATGATAAAGACCTCCAAGATGAACTATCCCTGATATCAAATAATCTTACAAAGAATGGTTATCCTAGGAAAATGATCCACAAGATTCTTTTCTGTGACAAAGACGACCGGAAGATATACATTACAATTCCACTATTGTGATTCCGTTTACAGGGACAGTTTCTAATAAGATTGCTAAACTCCTCAAGCAACATGGAATACGAGTAGCTTTTAAACCTTCACAGACCATTCGCCAATTCTTAAGATCTCCAAAAGATAGTCATCCTTTTTTCAAATATGCTAGAGTTTACAACATAACCTGCTCGTGTGGCTTAAACTATTTTGGCCAAACTTCAAGAACTTTTGAAATCAGAAAAAATGAAAGGGTCAAAGCTATATAACTGAGAGGAGACCTCCACATAGCCTTTAAAGGAATGTGGAGAACCGACCAGGGCTTTTGACCTAATGTCCAATCCTCACTTTCTCGTGGTGCACCCTGTGGGGTATCTACCAGGATACTGAACGAACGAGGATGGGCTGGCAATTTGGGATTTAGCCGATCAAATTGTATTCATGGTGGCTTAAACCAATATAGAAAATGATAGCACAACATGACAAAATTTCATGACAGCTGGGGCATCGCCTGGGAACCAGACTGAACAGCGAAAAGTCAGCTACTGGAACAAATCTGAAAACACAACCCAACTCAACATCACCAGAGTTAAAGATCGATACTATCAACATAAGAAGCCTGAATGGCAAAGAAATGGAGCAAGCTGAAGAATTAGATAAGTACCAGATCGCCATAATAGGGATGAGACTGAAACCAAAAAGACAAAAACTGGTGAGATCTTTCTGAGCAATAAATACAAAATGTTATATTCAGGAAATGACAATCAATGAAAAGAAGTTGTAGCATAGTATTCAACACAAAATACGAGGCTAATCTTCTTGAATGGCAGGTAGTCTCAAGTAGACTGATGTGGGCAAATATCAGAATGGGTAATTGGACAATGAGACTTATTTGTGCCTATGGTCCCACAGAAGATTCTACTAAGGTAGAAGTGGAGGAATTTTTTGAGGCTATAGAGACAGCTACTAACACAATGAAAAAGGAAAAGTTGGTCCTTGTTGGATTTCTAAATAGCAGAGTAGGAATGATCGTGAGACATACAAAAATATTTTGGGAAAATTTACAAATGTAAGAAAGCTAAACACTGTGTAAAACTAGATAAACAAAAGTCATGGGAGGACTTTGGCAAGAACATAGAAAATAAATATCAAGAAGGTAGTAAGATATTCTGGAGGTTGTTGAAGAAGCTTAGGAACGGAGGAAAGAGTGCTGTTAAAGGAGTTGGAGATGATAAAGGTGACACGAAAACAGGAGAAAAAGATATCATTGAAGTATGGAGTAATTACTTCGAAAAATTGCTAAATGAAACAAGCAGTGATAGCACAGTGGTAAAAAACACTCCACAGGCATATAGTCAGGAATCCATACTTGACGTAGAAAAAGCCATCACAGGCTTGAAATGTGGAAAGGCAGTAGGAGTAGATGATATTTGACCAGAAATGCTGAAGTATGGTGGTATAAAAGTCTTACAGTGGCTGCACTGCATAGTTCAGAAAACCTGGACAGAGGGACGAATTCCCGATGATTGGAGTAGAGCTCTAATAGTACCCATATATAAAAAGGGAAATAAAACTGAATATGAGAATTACAGAGGTATCTCCCTACTGAGTGTTCCTGACAAGATCTATGCAAGTATACTTGAGAAACGGTTGAGAAGAATTGTGGAAGAAAAGCTTGGTGAAGAACAAGCTGGATTCAGACCAAACAGAGGCTGCCAGGATCAGATCTTCACTTTATGACAAATAGTTGAGAAAGCATGGGAATATAACAAAGATCTGTATTTAAGTTTTGTCGATCTGGAAAAGGCATATGACAAGGTGCCAAGAGAGAAGCTATTCAATACGCTACAGTTATATGGTGTCAATGGGTCATTATATCAAGCAATATTTAGTCTTTATTTGAGTTGTAAGTCAACAGTTAGAATTGAAGAAAGTACAGGAAGATGGTTTAATGTTAAATCTGGTGTGAGACAAGGATGTATATTATCCCCTGTTATTCATTATCTATATGGATCATATTATGAACGAAAGTGGTATTAAACCTGATATCAAAATTGGAGATGTTAATGTCAGCTCTTTGCTTTATGCAGACGATGTTATACTTCTAAATAAATCTGCTACAAGTCTGCAAGATTCCCTGACAGAATTCAATAACTGTTGTAATAGATATGGCATGAAGGTCAGCAATAAAATGACAAAGACAATGAAAATAGGCAGAATAATTGAAAATGTCAACTATGTTGTGAACGGAGAACCTGTGGAACAAGTAAAACATTTCAGCTACTTCGGCACGATTTTTAGTGAAGATGGTAAATTAAATATGGAAATAGACAACAGAATCAACAAAGCTGGTATGATAGGAAATCAAATGAATAAATTCATATGGAATAAGAGAGAAATTAGTCAGAACACTAAATTAGCTGTATACAAGACAGTGTTCAAACCAGTTTTAACTTATGGATCTGAGAGCAGGGTCAGAAGTAAAACGCTTCACGAAAGATTAGAGACCGCGATATGAGAGTCCTGAGAAAGATTAGAGGAATGAACAGATGGCATCAATGCCAATATCATATTAAAAATGAGGATATTAGGAAAGAACTTGACATTGTCAGCATTCATTAATGCGTTAGCAGAGCTAATCTCAGGTGGTATGGTCACTTAAAGAGAATGGGTGAAGAAAGATTAGCAAAACAAGTGTTCTCTGCCAGGTTGGCAGGAAAATGACTCAGAGAAAGACCAAGATATAGGTGGTTTGATAGGGTACAAAGTGCCTTAGACAACAGAAATATAAGATCTGATAATATAGGAGTCTTGACAAGTAAGAGACTGATCTGGAGGAAAATTATAGATAGGAAGTTAGTAATGATGTAAATTTTTCATGTAGTACTATCATATCCTGTACATCCCTTTAGGTTACATGTCAGAATTTGATGATGATGATGAAAAAAGGAACACATAGGAGACGTCAATAATAATAGAGAAGACAAATCGGGATTAGCCTTTCATTTTGCTAGGACTAACCATGTTATAGAATGGGAACTCCATGCCTTACTTAGAGGAGGATTTCCACTCCCAAATGATAAAAAAAGCCACAACAGTTCTCCGTTCAGAAGAAAACCTAAATACAAAACCAAGGATTTATTCTGCCCGAGATCTGGAAGACCCTCATTAGATCTTTCAACATGCCAGAATTAAATTTTGCTGCCAATTACAGAACGTTCCTACATAATAACTAGTACATCATACACGTTCTGTACGTGTGATGTACGCGTTTTTCTGCTTTTGTAAAAATGCAATTGTATTCGGTCCATTTATGGTTTCCGTGCAAACAGTTTTTTAGCATTTAAGTGTTCTTACATTTATATAATTTTAACCCTGATGAAGCCAACAGCCGCAATTGGTGAAACTAGTTGGTATAACTTAGTTTAAAATAAATATATTTGACCAAAAAAAAACCCTCAAATAGTAGTCATTCTCTCCTTTAATAGTTATGGATATCAGAGTAATGTCTTTAGCCTCCAGTTCGGATTGTGAGCAAGGTTTTCGTTTAATAAATAAACTGAAAACTAAATTCAGGAATTGTTTCATGGTGGGGTCATTAATTTAGACAGTGTGCACAGCATGGATATTTGGCAAAGATCACATGGGAAACTATAGCTTGTAGCTTCTAGACATATTGATTCTGTTCTTTATAGTACAGAGTACATTGTATTCTGTAGTTTGTTAGAGTATGAACCACATTAGTTGCAATAAAAAGGACAGAATTTTCTATTCTAGAACTTGACATAATTTGTTTATAAACTGCTTGAATATGCAGTATTGAAGTAGCTGAAGGAGTAAACATTTATGTTGCTCTTAAGAAATGTTAACATGCAACATACACAATCTTTCAACAAAGATGTCACAAATCTTAAGCGTATCAAATTAAGATCGTGGCTTGGGACGTTCACTATTGGGAGCACAGGTTATGCATAGATTGAATCCGAGATTGGAAACTTGTATAAATGGGCTGGTAGAAATGAGAGGGAATATTGATAGTATTTTTGCCATAGCCACTGTAAAGTCCTATTGATAATTAGTAATTCAAGCTTGGGATGCTTGCTCAATGGAACAAATATTTAATAGACTGTTTTTGAGGGTGTTAATGACACCTGGTTTGGGTGGATGGCGATAACAGAATATGCATAGGCTTATGATGGTGTGTGAAGAATAGCCTGGCTAAGGGAAGATGTGCAACCAGTTTATCCAGAAATAACAGTGTTCTAGTTTTCAATGTTCTGTTAAATTGTAGGTATTTGTGTTGTCTATTCAGGTGGGGTGGCTTTAGGATCAAATAACAAAAATATCAACATATCTAGAACATTGCTCAAAAGCTTCCAAGATTTGGCAATAAGAGGGGATAGTGATGAGCTTATAGGCTAGGCCAGTTTGCAAGTAAAAAGGAAATATTTTGTGACATGAACCACCCTGAACATAATACTTGGGCAGAGAGGTCCATGATATCATGCAGAAATTTGACCCATAAGAAAACCGAGCCACTGAGCAGAACATTTGTGAAAAGGCAAATATGTCAAAACTGACTAATAAATCATTTTTGCATAGTGTGATGTTCTTTACATCATAGCGTGATTTGTTTACGAAATATGTGCTTTTTGTACAGCAGGTAGAATGACCTATAAACTTCTTGAGTGTCAATACTGGTTTCTTGGCTCGGTGATAAATAAGGATATTGATACCTTCAAATATTAGCTGAAATAACATGGTATTTTTTGTCTGTCTTAGAAATATTGTAAATTCTTAGTGAATGGGCATACTGAAGTAATAGTTTATAATGGTATCTCACAGCTATGAAGTGAACAAGTTGGGACCAAAGGGCAACAGTGAAAAGTCCTCTACAGCAACAACCCTAAAAACCAATGCACCATCAGAAGATTCAAGGTTGGCACTGCCAAGATATACAATGGAGATATAAACAGCAGAGTAAAAATTATTACAATACATGTGGAAATATTTTGGGAAAATTTGGAGAAAAGAGCCAAACTAATAATAATGCTAAGTACTTGCTGGATTTACGTTCAGCAAGTGGACCGGTAATTACTAACATGATGTTCCAACATAAAGATGTGTACAAATTCACATGGAGAGAAGCAATGAGAAATAAGAATCTCACAGACTATGTTATTTTTGATTGCAGTATCTTCACGCTATTTCAGCACATAAGAATATACAGAGGATTAGAAATGAGAAGTATTTACAGTTCTGAGCAAGATAAAACTGAATATTATACTGAAAAGAAGACTTTAAAATGAATCAAAGTTGAGTAGCTTTAAGAGTTGAACTGTAATTCAAATACACAAGTATTATTCAGGAAAGAACTAAGGAGTTTAAAAACTAGAACCAAAACTTGGAGATTGGCAGATCCTGAAGAAAATACCAATTTAGACAGAGAAGCACGTGATAAGGTTGTTTGCAAGAATAGAAAAATCAGATCCCTCCCACCCCATGGTGAACTCAAGAAGTTAAAAAAAAGGCAGTTTAGAAAAAAGAAAAGCATATCAAAGTTCTGGAAAAGTAAGTCAGTTTGTACAGTATGAAAAAAAAGTACTGAATAACTACAACGATATATGTCATGGAGTAATATATGTCCAAGTTTAGTACTGTTTTATTTTATGCCATACTGTACTTGGAGAGAATACAGTGAAAAATGTAAGAAAGCAAAGCACACGTGTAAAACTAGCTAAACAAAACTCATGGGAAGATTTCTGTAAGACTATACACAACAATTATCATGAAGACGTCAAATCATCCCGGAGGCTAGTGAAAAAGCTCAAAAAGAGAGAGGGGAAAAATGCTGTAAAAAGGAATCAGATGTGAAATGAAAGCTAAAGGTATTCAAGATGCCTGATGTAATTACAGTTGACCCTTGAACAATGCAGGGATTAGGGGCACTAGCCACAAGCAGTGTTCGAAAATCAGCGTATAACTTTTTGACTCTTCAAAAGCTTAACTACTAATAGCTTACTGTCAATTAACACATTTTATATGATATGTATATATACTATATTCTTACAATAAAGTAAGCTAGAGAAAAGAAAACGTTATTGAACAAAATCAGAAGGAAGTGAAAATACATTCAGTTTATGTAGTCTGTTTACAAGATGAATCGTATGTTTGTCAGTACCTACATCAATATTGTCTTATATGATATAAAACACTGTAGATGGTATATGTATTACTAACGCTAGACAGCAAAAATTAAAAGATAACGAAGCAGCAACAATATGATTGCTTCGTGGTAGCCTAGCTTGTACACTAATAAATGCATCATTATAAATATTTATTTTATGCTAATTAAGTTCACTATTTAACTAATTAATAACAGTTAATTTTATGCAGTTATGATTTAACACTGCATCTTTACATTTGTTTACATATCTCTTGACTGCAAATGGCCATGTACAGTCTGTAAGTGTTTGTGTGCATAAGTTTTGATAAATTTTAACTTTTTATAATAGGTTTGTTATATTTTATGGTAATAAATGATAAAATAGACTAGCATTTACATATAATTTATGCATTCATGATATACCTAACTTTTTCTTAATTTCTTCGACATTTCTAAGCTATGTGGTTCGTCTGCAAGTTTTTTCAAATTGTCGCAAATCTCCAAAAATTTTTCCAATATATTTATCCATAAAAAACCATATAAGTGGATTCATGAAGTTCTTCAAGACTCAACTATACTATAAGAGAATACTAAATAAAACAAGAAGTGAAAGTACACTGATATTAAACATTTAAGAGGAATGCAATCAGGAGATATTACGAGGGTGGTCTGAAAAGTTCTCGGCCTAACAATGAAAAAATCGAATTTATAATTTCAAAATTATTTTTGTTTTTCAACATATTTTCCCTTAAGACTAATACATATATTCCAGCAATGCTCCAGCACCATTATCCCGTCCCTGTAGTGGTTCTCAGTAAGATCTGCAAAATACCCCTTTACAGCTGCAGTCACCTCTTGATTAAAAGAAAAATGCTGACCAGCGAGGAAGGGTTTTAGTTTTGGGAAGAGATAGAAGTCAGAGGGAGCCAAATCTGGGGAAGAGGGTGGATGTTCCAACAATTAGTGCAGATCCCTTAATTTTCCCATTGCCAAAACACCTTTGTGGGCAGGTGCATTGTTCTGATGAAAGATAATTTTTTTTCTCTGCAAACTGGGTCTTTTCTCACGAATTTTTTTTGTCTAGTCTGGTTAAAAGATCAGAATAATATTCCCTGGTTATTGTTTTACCCTTTCAAGATAATTAAGAAACCAAAACGCCTTTAGCATCCCAAAACACCGAACGGCATGACCTTTGAAAGCAGTCCACAATGCTTAAAATTAAGATGACATTCTGGTTCAGATTCACCTAGGATTTAATCATCTCTTTCCCGCTGATGGAACCGACGTTGTCTTCTTTGATGCCGAACAACCAGCTTCTGTCCACTGTTTTGACACTGGATTCTGGTGTATAATGGTGAATCCAAGTTTCATACAGTTATAAATTGACACACAAAATCAGTTTTATTCTTGTTAAAACACTCCAAGCACTGTTAAGAGATTTTCATGCGAATGTGTTTTTGATCTGCTGTGAGCAAGCATGGCATCCATCTTGCGCAAAGCTTTTTCGTTTCATTTTCATGCAAAATATATCCTACACGTTCTTTTGAAATGCCTATAGTCTCAACAATTTCATGCCCTTTGACTCACCAGTGATCCAATATCATATCCTGCACTTGATCAATGATTTCTGGGGTTGTTACACATTTTGGACGTCCTTCACGTGGATCATCTTCAAGGCTGGTACAGCCACATTTAAACTCGCAGCCCATAAACTTTTATGAACTTTGAATGAATTTCTTTTAGCGTTAAACCTTCTTTTACAAAGAATTTTATAACAGCATGATACTCAATTTCATCCATTTCAAGGGATAACATTTTTGCTTATAGACAGCTGTATAAAACAAACTACTTGATAGAATGACTTGCAATTTCACATGGATGCTTATGACAGATGTACCAACTTACAAAAAAAAAAAAAAATCTTGCCGATAGTGTGCTGCCATCTATCGTCGAGGCCAAGAACTTTTCAGACAACTCTCGTATATCTGTACTCCAGAGGCATGGAACACTATCTCACAAAATAGCAATTTTTCACATTTACTCTGAATTTTTGCTGCAGATAGGTTAATTTTAAACATCTCTAACTGCTAAAAGAAAGGAAATCTTAGATATTACTGCACACTTCGTGAAACATGAATCTTACGTAAAAATTTAAGTTTCTCTGAAAATTGGAGATGGTGTCCTATACCTCTGGGATAGAGACAGACAGACAAAAATTGGAGCAAATCCAAATCTTATATGCATCAGTTATTATCTTTCAAAATTTTCTCTAACAGAATTAAAATAGAAGTATATGAAACAATCATTAGACAGTGTTTGATATGGTGCAGAAACCTAGAACATAATAATAAAAAAACAAATTAAAACTAGACCAATATGAAAAAACTTGCAAATCATTGAAAATAACATTCTTATGTTATTGGATCTGGTCTTTGGATCTGAAATTAAAAAAAAAAAAAGCTAACAAAACAAGAGAAGATATAAGCAAGGTCAACAGACAGCTCTGCACTATCTGACAAAATCAGTTTATAAATCACAATGGCTAGAAAGATGAAAAGAATGGTTAAACTATCATTTAAGATGAGACCTGAGGAAAACAACGAAGGCCAAATGAGGTGATGTTAGGAAAATAATATCCAAAAAGACTTAGGAAATTCAAGAGTAAACAGAGATCAAATAAAATGGAAATATCTCCCCCTCCCCCTTTAAATCTAGCACTGTTCTTAAAACTATACAATTTTTTTAGCTCTCTCTCTCTCTCTCTCTCTCTCTATTGCCCTAATGACAGCAATATACCTGGATATTTGCTGATAAACTGTTGAGTATAAGCAAATAATGTGATATCACATTGTACTAATATATCAATCAAAATATACATTCAGAAATAAAGTTTATATTTAGCACTCTGTTAAAAGTTTCAATAATCTTGTTTTTGCCAGCTTATATAAACAAACACAGATTTCAACCAACTATCTGACTTACTCCCTCGTGACTGCTGTTGTTGCTGCTGCTGCTGTTGTGGTGGTGGTGGCTGCCTTTGGCTTGATGCTACAGTTCTACGAGGAACTTGTGCTGTACTGCTAACAAACTGATGGCCAGATTGACCACCTCTTGAGGTCGGCCGCTGAATCTGAGAAGACCTGGAATCTTTAGAAGGTTCACTTCTCGAAGAAATTCCTGCTCCAGATACTTGTACACCAGCATCAATAGATGGACTCTTTCTCTGTTGAGGTGAAGATGTGGGTGTACCGGAACGAGAGCCTGAAAATGTTCACACCGTTACCTTGTTTATTCCTTCACATATACAGACTATTAAAATTTGAATTTATCACAAATGAAGTCAGTAATTAAGATCACTTCCTTAAGGCCCAGGTACATAATCCTAGCCATTGATCAAACAGAGAAGAAGAAATAAAAATATATCAGTTACTACATTCAATATTTCATCAAGGGCACTATTCTTTTGAAGTCTACAGG
This sequence comes from Typopeltis vanoorti, assembly GCF_054136105.1. Lineage (NCBI taxonomy): Eukaryota > Metazoa > Arthropoda > Arachnida > Uropygi > Thelyphonidae > Typopeltis > Typopeltis vanoorti. The sequence goes on along the minus strand of NC_143557.1, from coordinate 141,399,226 downwards.
ATATGGGTAGTCATTTTTGTTTAAGTAAATATATTCAACTCAAACTCCTTTGTACTCTAAGTACATGTAAATATCATGTTGTAGGTTTAATGGAGTACTGACAGCACTAACCAAGGATTGAAAACTAATTTTAATGCTTTCAATATTTTGTCCCAGTTACTAAGACATCTTCAAGGAGTACTACTAACACAAAGACAACACAATACTTATTGAAACATGTGGGTGACTGAGACAAACACCCTCTATGGGTGTTTGTATGCAGCCTAGGACGTAAATTGGCACCTCTAACGATTATCGTTTTCGAAATTTTGGGAAATCTTTTGCACCTATATTTGTTTAAATTCAGTTGATTTCTGAGTGCCACTGCAGATTTCAAAAAACAGCAGTAGAACTCAGAAATCAACAGAATTTAAACAAATATGTGTGTAAATTGCATGGATAAATGCATTTATCATATAAGCAAATAGAGATTTTGGAATGAATAACTCATTTCATACTCACTGATACAGAAACTAATGGTCTGAAAATACTGTAAGACCATGCAACAATTGCCTAAACTATTTAAGGCAAGTGCTGCATGCCAGAGATATGCTTCACTGTTGGAATTCTTTCAAGTGGAACTATAATGAGAGATTTGCATGTTAAAGACAACATTTGTGAACTAACCTGAATTAATCTAACAGAAAGCTTAGGTGTTGAATGTTATTCGTAACTTATTTTAATGGTATTAACAACACCAGATGAACTATTTCATAACCTGAATTAATAGTTTAAGATCAGAATTTCTCACACTTCGACTTAGATAATCCATCATTCTAATTCATGTTAGAGCAATCTTCTCTCAAACATTTCTTAAATGTAACCTACTAATGAATGGACTTGGTGGCCTTTATGTTGAAACCATTTTGAAGTAGATCAAACATATGATTCACCACATCAAATGCTGTCTTAGTATTTGCAAATTCTCTTCTCTACGAACAGGCAGTTTGAGTCAAACAGGAGCAGTTACACAAGTGGCATCCAGATACAGATACACAATGAATAAAAAAGGAAGAGTGGGCTTATGGATTAAAAAAACTTGAAGTGTATCCAACAGCTAGAAGTAACCAGCATTTTATCAACACATTCAGAAATACCATTTCCACTTTCTCTCAGCAACAGCAGAAGGATATGACATATAACTGTGCATACAGTGGGTATATACACAATGTTTGAATTCCAAGATATTAAGAAAAATTTACATGGAAATAATCTTAATAACAAAGGTACGTCCATAATTTAAAACATAGATGGCAAACCTGTGGCATGTCCAAGAATTTTGCTGGCAAGTCAATGATTTACAGGTGATATCCTTTTATACACTTATAAATTATTCAACCTTTTTTTTTAATTGTTACAATATTTTCCAGTTAAATTTTCTTTTACAAAAGAGAGCAACTATAAAGATGTGCATTTGATTGGTGCGGTATTGACAAAAGGTCGCGCGACCCAAAGGCAACCTACAATTGTTGAGTTGAAATGCTAATCCTCTTCAAATGATAATAAATTTAGTTTAATCCTTTACCCAAGTGTAGGCAAACAAAGTTAGTGCCTGAAGTAGTTCAGGACTGAGGCAACTCGCAGCAAAGGTGGACCAAGCTCTCATCACTCCTTGTCTCAGTATCTCCCATAATGCAAAGGGAAGGGCTACTACTCAGACCGATTTCGCCCTTTATTGAGGTCTCGTCAGTGGGAGGCAGACCCAGAAGTGGTGATACTAAGGCAGAAGCAATGGAGAGGTCATATTTACTTATACGAGTTGCCAAAAGGTGTACCACCTTATTATTAATTTACTCTGGATTTAGAAGAAGATGTTGGAAGTTTATTTTCCACTTGGTTAGACTATAATAAATTTAGTTCAATCCTTTACCCTTAAGTGTAGGCAAACAAAGTTTGTGCCCGAAGTAGTTCAGAACTGAGGCAACTCGCAGCAAAGGTGGACCAAGCTCTCATCACTCATTGTCTCAGTATCTCCCATAATGCAAAGTGGAGTGATGAGAGCTTGGTCCACCTTTGCTGCAAGTTGCCTCAGTCCTGAACTACTCCAGGCGCAAACTTTGTTTGCCACTTGGGTAAAGGATTAAACTAAATTTATTATAGTCTAACCAAGTGGAAAATAAACTTCCAACATCTTTCTCTAAATCCAAAGTAAATTAATAATAAGGTCGTACACCTTTTGGCAACTCGTATAAGTAAATATGACCTCTCCATTGCTTCTGCCTTAGTATCATCACTTCTGGGTCTGCCTTCCACTGACGAGACCTCAATAAAGAGCGAAACCGGTCTGGGTAGTGGCCCTTCCCTTAATGCATAGCATTATACATGTTCCACAAGGAGATGTGCTTTGCATTATGGGAGATACTGAGACAAGGAGTGATGAGAGCTTGGTCCACAGTTGCCTCAGTCCTGAACTACTTCAGGCACAAACTTTGTTTGTCTACACTTGGGTAAAGGATTAAACAAAATTTATTATAGTCTAACCAAGTGGAAAATAAACTTCCAACACCTCTTCAACCGAATTCGGGGTGTCGTTTATCATTCTGATGAAACTTCTCTTTATCGGTGGGCTCAACTCACACAAAGATTTAACGTTTGGTTGAATTTTGTTGTTGCTTGTTTGTGTTTGAGCTGGCACAGTAACTCACATATGCATTATATGGCATATTTCAATTCGTGGTAGAATTTTATTTGAAGTTAGCCTTTGTGATTTGTCATAATGACATCGAGAATTTCAAATGCAATAAAACAAACATTTATTTCATGTAATTGAAAAATTGGACACGAGTTTTTAGTTAGATACTGTGTTTCCAGTGCAACATATGGTTTTGCTTGAGTCTATACAGCATAATTTCTGTGAGAGGGGACATGTGATTCATTAGTTAGCTATTTTTATTCCAGCTGTCTCTAATTGCACTATTTGTTGAGAAATATATTACACAGACTGCAAAAGCCTCCGTACCTTAATCAGGGATAGAATAAAACTACTTGTTTTTCTTGCATTTGCAGTATAATGGCTGTTGGGGGGGGGGGGGGTTGTTGTTAACAGTGGGGGAGCAAGTTACTATCCCCTCCACGTGAACATGTTTAAACATTTTTCGTGTGCGAGGCATATGCAAGACTCTTTAATGTCTTTTTTCGTAAAGTAAAATCAGAGGTGCCAGTCATACGTGAGGGTGAGTTATTTTCAAGTAAATATGGTAAGCTTTCGCCGACAAGTTGACATCCTTCTGCTGCTTCCCTTGCTCAGTTAACTTCGTTGGTGAGTTACAATGCATAAATATTTTTCTCACTACTGTTTTTTTTTCCCCTCAAACTAACATAATGAAAATCAATTTAATAATGCAATAATCAATTTTAACTGAATAACATTATAAATTTATATATAAATAAATATTATAAATAAAATAAAATATTTATAAACATATAAATAATTATCTATAAAATATTATAAATAAATAAATAAAATTAGATTAATTTTCTATTAATTTTCCCCCTATTAAAAATTGCCCGGCATGTCAGCAACTCGATTTGGAAATTTTTGCCACACACACATAAAATGGTTTGCCACCACTGATTTAAAACATCGATTTAGAAATACAAGCTGACTTTATGTATATAAAGTGATACAGTATATATAACTATCTACAGATACAATTACAATCCATTACAGGCTGTATATTGTGCGAAGTCAGTAGCGTTACTGGCATAAACAAAGCTCTTGTATGTTGCACAAAAAAATAAGACTTCCAGATGTTATGAAGTATATAAGGCCAATCCATATCATGACGTTTGGAGAAGACACATGCACTGAAATAAAGTTTTCTTTCCTTTCATGTTTCACTTTGCATATGTGCTTTTTCTAATGGATTCTGAAACTTTTCTGTTTGGCCAATGTAAAACTTTTCGTGTGAACATGGAATACTATGGATCCAACGTATTTTACAAATATCTTTAGGCAAATGTAGGAAGATTTGTAAGATATGGACTAGTTTGAAAGTGTTTGAATGTTATCTGTCTTGATTTTCCTCCCAAGTAGGATAAAGAGATGGTGCCCTCGTCTTAATCTCTAGAGACACGAGTTGGCTTATCAGAGAATGAAGTCTTGTCCCTAGCTACCTTAAAACGATAATGTCTGTTCCCACCAAACATATTTGTATTCTTCCAGAATATGATTATTCAGGAGGCATACAAAGATTAAGTTTATGGTGGAAATTGAAAAGGATGACAAATTACCATTTTAAGATTCTTATCAAAAAAACATTGAAGGCACAGAGATATCTACAGAAAACCAACTCTCAAAATGAGCTGGCATATTGTCCTATATGCAAGTTCAAAATATACAGCCTTAAAAAACTGTGCTCTAAGATTAGTAAGAACAAAGAAAGAAGAGAAGACTATTGTTCAACCAATTCCTTCAAAATAGATATTCAAGAATGTTATTAAAAACTGCTATTCTCTGATAAACCAACTAGTGTCTCAAGAAATTAATTACATGGCCACTATTTCTTAAATCCTAAGTAGGTGGAACACATCTTTTCCGAGCATTATGATATAGATTGGTGGTCTGTTCGATGTCATACCTGGAAGACACTTTTTGAAGAATGTTTAAGAGGTTTTCAGAAGTGATTTGTTCGTATGGCACCTTGAACAGAAACCAAGGCCGTTACTTCATGATATCTGCACAAATTTGTTTGCATAATATACAGGACCTTTTTAATGTCAATAACTACCCACAGACCTTTTGCACCAACTGACACAGACACCACATATCTAATGAAATGTGCAATTAACTATTGTTATCAACTACTTTCATTTTTATAAAACAAAATAATAAAGTGTTCTAATCTCTTTGCATGGTCTGCACTGCTTTTCATAGCAAGGCAGTCAGCTAATTTGCAGTGGAACATCAAAGTTTATTTAAGTTTTTTAATAAATCTATGAGCTTTTACCCCACATTATTTATTTCTCTAACTCTTGTCCTTGCTGGCCTGGTTGGTCAAATGGTTAACATATCCGCTCTTCAGCCAAAAGGCTCGGGTTTGAACCCCACTGTGGGCATGGATGTTTGTGGAAATACTAGTGGTGGTGGTGGGCAGTAGATGGCGTTGGTGAATTGAGTGGTGGAGACAGTCTTAGAATAGGTGTCCTCCCTCGATGAGTCCTTGGACTCCCTGGAGGTGTCACGTAATAATAATAATAATAATATTTATCACATTAAAACTCCTCAATGCATTTAATAATTCTTTAAACTATTGCCACCATCAAATTCACAATATGTACCATGGTAGAAGTTGTGGGGGGAGGGGGATGGCAATGAGAGGATATTTTGATAATACCACAATTTTTCACCAAATTAATCTGTTATCTGTCAAGACTCCACTCCACAGTATTGTCAGATTTTATATTATTATTATTCAACAGAAAGAAAAATTGGAACATTTGTTTATAAAACTAGACTATTGAATGACACAAATGTACAATGGCTACATGAACAAAGAATTAATATCTAGATAAAATAAAACAAAATGAAGGAATAGAAATAGAATTCTTGTGTAGAGGCTTAAGTGCTGTGAGGACATTATGTTGGAGGTTTAATGGATTTTTTACAACACTCAAAAAGAATTAAATTAGAATTTAATGCTTCCTATATTTCGTCCTAGTCACTAGGACATCTATGGGGATTACAAAAACAATTAATGTAACATGCACAACAAAAACTTACAATACTAAGCCCAACCACGTGGGTGACACTAAGTCCTATCTAGGTGGAGTGCCCTCTAAGGGCGGTAGTAGGTGGGCTGGAATGTAAGGTGGGACCTCTGGTGATGAGTGTTTCCCAAATCTTCGGAAGCTTAATGCAACCGTATTTGTTAAGATTTGGTTGGTTTCTGAGAGCTGCTGCTGCTTCTAAGTCTCTCTTTCTTGAATTTGCTGTGGTGGAGCATGGTGGTTTTCTTCCATGATACTCTGTGGGTGGTGTCCAAAACATGGTCAGCCAAGCCTGAATGGCCATAGTTGTGTTTAACGATGTACGACTTGTGTTCCTCCAGGCAGATGGATGCTGATCTGCCTGTCTGTCCAAAGTACGCAAGCTTACAGGAACAGGGTACTTTGTAAACTCCAGGCAGAGAGAGAGGAGGGAGCTGATCTTTCGTAGAACGGATAAGGGTAGCAAGTTTGCGGTAGGGCTTATATTTTAAGCCCTACCGCAAACTTGCTACCCTTATCCGTTCTACATTTTGCCTCTTTACAAGGCCTTGTAAAGAGGCAAAATAACATCCTTATCTTAACATGTGAATGTTCGTTTCCGCATTGCAATTGTCTTTTGAATTGTATTTGCAATCTTTGCCACATGGCCCTAAACTTCAACTTCCTATTTATTAACACTACAAGATCTTAGCCTCATCAGTTTCTTCATTTTGATCTTCAAAGGCACTTTTTACTGCATGAATCCACCTAGTTCCTGTTCTTCCTCTAGGTCTTTAGTTTAAATGAACATAGCACACGAGAATGTCTCAGACTATATATTTCTGAAGGCTAATAATGTCAAGTGCTTTCCTCATATCTTCATTTTTAATAAGGTTCTACCACTGATGTCTGTTCACTTCCTAATCTTTCTCAGTGTTCTCATATCTGTCTTCTTCAATCTTTGATCAAGTATTTTATTTCTAACACAGCTCACAGATCATAATTTAAAACTGGTTTCAAGACTGTCTTCTATATAGCAAGTTTAGTGTTTATGACTAATTTCTCTCATATTCAATATACATGTATTTAGTTGAATTCCTACCATAACAATTTTGTGATTTCTGTTGTTATTTCCATACTTAATTTGCATCTTCACAAAAATTGCATCTAATGAGCTGAATGTTTTAGGTTCTCTCTACAAGATGCAGCTGATGTTTGCAATGTTCCTGCCTACTTTCACGGTCTTTCTATTGGTTATTTTCATACCAAATTTATTAGAGTAGTGCTTGAATTTAGTTACAGAATGCTGAAGCATTGTGTTGGTTTATTTAGGAGTATAATATTATCATCATCATCATCACCATCATGCGTATCAAGGATTTAGGCCTAGCATGGCCTGTTCCGGCCCTAGAAGTCATCGTTTAAGAGGACGTCCAGTTTTCTTTTTCCTAATGGATTGTACCTAGTTTCTCATAAACTTAATTTCTGCTGCTAATAGTCTTTTGTCTTTTTGTTTTATTGTCCAGATTTCGTTTCCATACATTAAGACTGGGAGGGCTAATGCACTGTATACTTTTAGTCTGGTTTGTTTTTGAACTAGGTTTGATTTAAATATAGTTAATTACACCTGTTATTTTTAAATATTTTTACATTTATATCTTTTTTATTTTCATATGTGATACTACTTCCTAGGTAGTTAAATGAATTCACCTGTTCTAAGATCTTGTTACCTATTACTATTTCAGTTCTTGCTGGATCTTGTCCTTTAAAGGCCATAATTTTTGATTTTTCTGTTGATATTATCATACCATAATCTTTGGCTATCTCATTTAGATCTGAAATAGCTTTCTGTAAGTTATCTTCAGAATTTGTAATTATTATTTGGTCATCGGCAAAAAAGGAGATTGTTTAAGTTCACTATAGGAGAAAGTTTAATTCCTTGATGTAAATTTTTATTCCATTTTATTATTATTTCATTTAAGTAGTTATTAAAAAGAGTTGCTGAGAGGGGAGATCCCTGTCGGATCCCTTGGTTTATCTCTCTCGTATACGATAGCTCGTGATTTAATCTTATTTGTATTTGATTATTTTCATATATACTTGTGATAGCTTTTAGGATATTATTTGGTATTCGTCTTTCTTTTAATATGTTAAATAATATGTTTCTTTTAACTTTGTCAAATGATTTTTTAACTCCAATAAATGCAATATGTGTTTCTAAATTGTATTCTCTTCTTTTCTCTATTATTAATTTTAGGCAAAAGGCCGGGTCTATACATGATCGTCCTTTTCTAAATCCATTCTGTACTTCCAAAATAAAGTTTTCGGAATATTTCATTAGTTTGCTATTTAAGATTCAGCTATATATTTTGTAACAGGAATTTAGTATACTGATACCTCTATAGTTTTCAGGGTCATCTCTATTATCTTTTTTAAAGATAGGAATCACAATTGCTTGTTTCCATTCTATTTGGGGATACCAGTTGAATAAATTTTATTTAAAAATAATAAGAGTCTTTCTTTGAATCTTGTTCCTGCGTATTTATATAGTTCTGAACCTAGCTTATCTTCTCCAGGTGATTTTCCATTTCTTGTTTCTTTCAGGCTGATTTCTAATTCTTCTTTAGTTATTTATTTTTCATTTTTGTTAATTGTTTGCCAGTTGTCTTTTTTAAAATATCTGTCTGTCCACAATTCTGTGTAGTAATTTTATGTTTTCTTTGGTATCTGCATTTAAGTGTTTCAAAATCTTACATACATTGGGTCTTATTTTATATAAATCATGTTCTAAATTAGAGACAAATTTGTTCCATGATTCTCTATGTCTTTTTTGTATATTATTATTATAATAATAATTATTATTAAGAGAGTCAAGACATCATTGAGGTAGGGTATACTATTTGTAACAGCTGTTCTTGAATTCTTTCATGCTACTTGCACACAACATCCAACAGTAATCTATTCCAATCACAAACCTCTCTATAAGAGAAAAACTCTAGCCATCACTCCACCACCCCAACAGCATTCATTCTTAGCATCCAAGAGTGCCCTCACATCCTTTCCCCCCACCTAAACCATTTCTCCATAAAATGAAGAATTCTATTTACTGACCCACCCATGTGGGGCACCTGTTCGTGGTGGAGGGGACCTCCCAGTGATGATACTGGCCCTTTTCATTCTTCCTCTTTTTCTTTGCTTTTCTTCCCATATTCTTTGCTCTACTTCTCCTGAGACTTTTTCACTATCCTTTTTCCAGATCACCAACACTGGGATCTAATGCCCTGCCGGCATGTTTGCCGTGCGGTGCACCCCATGGACATCCAGAAAGGGGGATCCTGGTAGTCTTGCACTACTTTGGCCCTGCTTCGGCAAGAAAGGTGGTCCTGGATGGCCCACCATCCAGGGTCAACGGTACTGCAGTAATTCTCTCACCCAATGGTTTGGGGTCAGGATCCTAGACCTGCTCCAGTGATAGTATATTGTCCCGGGTAGCCCTGGTGTTCCATTCCTGAGCACAGTCTTTGCTTGCTGGGTAGTGGGTGGGGAGCTCTGCCGCCGAATTAAAAATTCTTTAAATATGAATTTTTCATCCTCAAATGTTTCAGGGACCCTAACAAAGTCCCAACCAAGTACTGATAATATATACACAGCATATGGAAACAGAAGTAAGAAACAAAAGATATCGGATACTAACATAAATGTACCAACCTTTTTAATCATTCATGCAACAGGTGAAAAACCAATTTGGAAAATGTCACTCTTCTTTATCCAAAAAGATTTAGAAGGACTGGCAGGCCCTCCCAAAACTCTCAAGAAATTGTTCTGGTGATATCCTCGTGGAAACAGTGTGCAAACAACATTCCGAGAAACTACTGAGAGCAACGACAATGGGTGGAATACAAATTGCAGTAACACCTCAAAGAACACTCAATTCCAGTAGAGGAGTGATATCAGAATGGGCTCTCCTTGATGTTCCTGATGAGGAGATATGTTCAGAGCTTAAAGATCAAGGAGTGATGGATGCGAGGTGCATCCTGATACGCAGGGATAGTTGCCTGATCTCAACCAAGAACATCATCCTTACTTTTGATATACCTAGGCCTCCGACATCTGTAAAAGCAGGGTATCTCAGCTGTCCTGTTAGAATGTACATCCCTAACCGGCTGAGATGCTTTAAATGTCAAAGATATGGACATGCCCAAACTGCCTGTCGTGGTTCTACTACCTGTGCCAGATGTGGTAGTAAAGAACATGATAATAAATCTTGCTGTGAAAAAAAAGCTAAATGTGTCTACTGTCAGGAAGATCATCCGGCATACTCTCGTGCATGTCAGAAATGGAAAGATGAAAAAGAGATACAAAAAATTAAAACAGAACAAAACATAACATATGAGGATGCAAAAAGAAAACTGGCCACCGTTACAGCTGTTCTACGATCCTCTTATGCTGAAAAAGTGCCAAAACATGTATGTCTATTCCACCATTTGATAATTTCACTATACCTGAACTTTACAATCGCAAGCACTTCTCTGTTGAGCACATTAATCACAAGACCTATGGCCTTACTCCAGAGACAACTTCAAAAATGGTCCCATTCGATGAAAACTCAACTGTCAAAAAATTATGGTGGAGACTTCACTCAAAGATAAACCACCAGACATTCCAACAGAAAAAATGGATACCTCGATATCCACTGAAAGCAAACTAAACATACCAACTGACCAACAGACCCTAACATACTTGATGTTTTGAACACTCTATCAGAGGAAGAGATTGACACTGGCCATCCATAGTTCCCTAAAACAGTGGATAAATATAAATCTGACAAAGGTAAGCCTTCAACCTTTCGAAAACCACACAAGTCAATAAAATCAAGACAATAGGAAAATGTTTACGATGTAACTGTCGTGGGATAGGCCAGAATATCGACGATATCAAGATGTTGTTGAAGAAACAAACCTTTCTGTCTACAGGAAACTCAATGTTGTACGTAAGGATAGAACTAGAGATGGAATTCGTGTGTAGAGGCTTAATGGATTTTTTACAACACTCAAAAAGAATTAAAATAGAATTTAATACTTCCTATATTTCGTCCTAGTCACTAGGAGATCTACGGGGATTACAAAAACAATTAATGTAACATGCACACAAATCTTACAATACTAAGCCCAACCACGTGGGTGACACTAAAGTCCTATCTAGGTGGAGCGCCCTCTAAGGGCAGTAGTAGGTGGCCTGGAATGTAAGGTGGGACATCTGGTGATGAGTGTTTCCCAAATCTTATTTGGGAAACACCCAATTAAGCTTCCGAAGATTTGGGAAACACTCATCACCAGAGGTCCCACCTTACATTCCAGACCACCTACTACCGCCCTTAGAGGGCACTCCACCTAGATAGGACTTTAGTGTCACCCACGTGGTTGGGCTTAGTATTGTAAGATTTGTGTGTACATGTTACATTAATTGTTTTTGTAATCCCCATAGATGCCCTAGTGACTAGGACGAAATATAGGAAGTATTAAATTCTATTTTAATTCTTTTTGAGTGTTGTAAAAAATCCATTAAGCCCCCAACATGAAGCTAGAGATGGTCCTGCTCATGGAGGAGTAGCTATCCTAGTGGGCAGTCATACTCCTTTCCATCAGGTCCAAATTAATACTTCTCTGGAAGCAGTAGAGATTCGCTTCTCTGTGGGATTTCTTATTACAGTATGTTCAATTTATTTACCACCAAATGCTGATTTAAATGAAATTGATCTTGATAACCTTATTTCGCAACTGCCTGACCCCATACTTTTGATGGGCGACTTTAACGGTCACAATACTCTATGGGGTAGTGCCAACACTAATAGACAAGGTCGAATCATTGAAAAAATTCTTGATGATAATAACCTTTCCCTTCTAAATAATAAACTCAATACTTTCTTCCATATGTGTACTCGCTCATATTCTGCAATTGATCTTACAATCTGTTCCCCTTCCATTCTTCCACTGCTCATGTGGGACGTTGAAGAGAACATATATGGAAGTGATCACTTTCCTGTTCTTTTTTCACAGGAACCATGTTCACCCACATGCTATTTGACAGTTCCATATACAGACTACAGACAACTTATAAGATCAAAGCTAATTGCTCAGTGGGAGTTAACATGGCAAGAAGCATCAACAAACAAATTATATAACATTAAACCTGAAATTAAACACTGGCATTCTAGTCAATATACAAAGAGAAGGTTGTCCTTGTTAGGCTCCGCATAGGTCACAGTCAACTTATGCATTCTCATTTACTGAGAGATGATGACCCTCCCATATGTGAAAAATGCAACACACATCTCACTATTCATCATATTCTGGTAGATTGTCAAAAATTTACACGAGAGAGGAATGAAATTTTCACCTATCTAACCAAGACATATACACTCAGGGAAATGCTAGCAGACTGAGGAAAATTGCATGATGTTTTTAATTTTAGAAAGAATTAATTTGTACAAACACATTTGATCATAAATTTGTTTATATGTAAATACTTTTTTTGCTTAGCTTTTATACATACATATTATTCATTAGGTTAAATCTGACCAATTATGTATTACCATAGGCCTTGATCTTGTATATTTTTATCACCCTGCTGTAATTTTGTTAATATGTAAATACCATAATGCTAAACTTATGCATCACTTTAATTTTAATTTTATTTTTTTTAAATTAATTTTAATTATTTTAATTATATTTTATTAATTATTTTAAATTAATTTTATGAATCACTGCTGTATAATAATTCCTTTCTGACTCTTTAAGTATTAGTATAATAATGTTTGTTGTAATCTTACTAGATGTAGACACTGCTTTCCTCGACTTGTTTTGTATATACACATGTTAACCTATAGTTATCTATTTATGTACTGCTGAAATTTCTGCAGTAATTTTGTTTATATGTAGATACTGCATCACTTAACATACATTTTGTGTACTTTATTTTTCAAATAATCATGCAGTGCTGTAGGACATCTTACCTATTTGTATACTTTCTAGTAATTTTGTTTATATGTATTGCTAAATTCTGTTTATACTGCATTGCTAAATTTAATTTTCATCCATGCATATTGTATAATAATCCCTTTTTGCCTATTTTTGTACTGCTATGAAGGCATCTATTATAATTTTATATATATGTAGATACTGTATTCCTTGACTTAGTGTTTCATATATTATGTATTAACTTATATTGTTAACTATTTTTGCACTACTGTAATAACCTCTGACCTTGTGTGTTGCTGTGCCCTCTGCAGCAGTTCTGTTTACCTAGAGATTCTTGTACAGACATATTGTTTACAATTTTCTGTAAATGCTAATATTGTAACCTTTAGTATGGCACAGTATGACCTTTGTAGTTTTTGTGCCAAATAAACTATAAACCAACCAACCATTTACTGAAATCCTGTATGACCCTTTCAGAAGTTTGTAAGTCTCAATCATATCACCTCTCTTTCTCCTGTTTGCTAGTGTTTGCAGTCTACAAATTCTCAATCTGCCTTCATAATTAGTATGCAACAATCTTGATATCATTTTTAACACTCTCCTCTGCACACTCTCTCCAATATATCAGAATCGCAATGGAAACCAGAAATGTGCAAAATAGTCCAAGTGAGGTCTTATCAGGGCCTTGTAAAGAGGCAAACTGACTTCCTTATCTTTACATGCCAAGGTCTGTTTCAGCATTGCAATTATTCTCTGAGTTTTATTTACAATTTTTGCTATGTGACTCTTGATCTTCAACTTCCTGTCTACTAAAACTCCAAGATCCCTATCCTGATTAGTTTCTTTTAGCATAATCCCACCAATATAATACAATATTCGATATCTAATATCATACCTTACCTGAAATCCTTAATTCAAACATCCCAGCATTCCTTTTTAAAGTATCATGAAACACACTTGCAATTTTAGTTGCCAATTTTCTCTAAAAGTCATAATGTAAAAACCATCTTTGGTTGTTTTACATCAACCAACTATTTTTTATGGAAGAAAACAATTTACCAGCAATTGACTGGCTTGGCAATGGGCAGGCCCCCCTCTTGCTATGTTATGCCAATCTTTTCATGGAAGATCTTGAAAGTACAATTTTATCTCAAGTAGACCCCAAACCCACAATATGGTGGAGATGTGTAGATGACATCTTCATTGTGTGGAACCACAAAAAAGATGACTTATTTGAATTCCTAAATAAGATCAACTCCTTTCACCATTCAATCAAATTCACTCTGGACCTTGAAAAAGAAAAACTACTATTTGGATATCCTAATTAAGAAGCAAGTTAATGGTTGTTTAAACCTCTCAGTTTATAAAAAACCCACGAATACAGAATGTTATTTACACTTCAGCTCCTCCCACATTTCTCAAAAACTCAGCATTATACATATGCTAAAGAAGAGAGCTGTCCGGATTACAACAGACCAAAAAGATCAAGACGAATTGACACTGATATCCAACAACCTCATCTTGAATGGCTACCCTGGAGACTTGTTAACAAGATTCTGTTCTCTGATCCACCAGAAAGACAACAAGAAGACACTCAATTTATTACCATAATCGTCATCCCATACGTGGGAACAGCCTCTAACAAGGTTGCTAAACTCCTCAAACCACATAAAATAAGAGTGACCTTTAAATCTAAAGACACAATTCGAAAACTCTTAAGATATCCAAAAGACTTCCATCCTTTCTTTAAATATGCTGGAGTTTACACAATATCCCATGCTCGTGCGGTTTAAGTTACATCGGCCAAACTTCAAGAAGCCTTGAGATAAGACAGGGAGAACACATTGGATATGTCAAAAAAAACAGGCTTATCTTCCCATTTCTCCACAACCAACCATGTCATTGAGTGGGATAAAAGTTGTAATCCTTACTTAGAAGAGGATTACCGCTCTCGTATTTTTAAAGAAGCCACAACAGTCGCCCGTGCTATAGAAAATCTTAATAGGAACCAAGGTTTAATCTTATCCGAGATCTGGAAGCCCCTCTAAACATACAAGAAATTAACTTTAGTACCCACTATAAAACATTCCTAAACAATAACAAGTGAAATCATGTATGCACCACACGTGTATTGTACACATTCAGTGTTGTTTTGTAATTTATAATTAGAATTCTGTTAATGTCTAGTCTGTAACATGTTTTGTTAGCTTTAGTTCCTATCATCAGTCCTGTACCTTGAAGATGCCAACAGCTCAAGTTGGTATTAAAAGAATTTTTTCTCAGATACGTGATCAACATTTCCCAAATAGTCAATTTACATAGCTTCTGTGGTCAAGAAAAAAAAAAATATATATATATATATATCGTTTAATATGCATTAATATAATTCAATATTAACCTTACATGTATATAATATGTATGACATATATACAATACACAATTTATATTTTTTATAAAAGAAAGAAGATCATCAGAGAGAAGGACAACTGCAAAGCTAATTTTATATATATATATATATATTCATTTTTTTTTTAAAATTAACTGACTTAAACCCGAGAATTATAACACAATGACATTTATTTGAAAAAAACGCAACATGTTTCGTCAAAAATGACTTCTTCAGGCGATAAGAACATAGAAAGATAATAAAAGACACTTAAATTAACATTGACACACTCTAAAGCTAAACAATTATAAAGCCATAATATTCGACTGTAAATTACAGTTATTATGAGCTTGAACTACAGTCCTAGTTAAAGTTCTATTGTTGTACACCTGTGCGTGTGTGGAATCACGCGATCTCCAGTATCTAATAGTAGAGTTGAAAGAGCCTGCCAAATTATAGCTAAGATTATTATTCAAATGAAAAGGGTCTAAGGTGATTTCCCTTGACTCGACAATGCGGCGCTCTATTTCATCATGGCTGATGTGTAGGTTTGAAGTCAATTTCATGATGAAATAGAGCGCCGCATTGTCAAGTCAAGGGAAATCACCTTAGACCCTTTTCATTTGAATAATAATCTTAGCTATAATTTGGCAGACTCTTTCAACTCTACTATTAGATACTGGAGATCGCGTGATTCCACACACGCACAGGTGTACAACAATAGAACTTTAACTCGGACTGTAGTTCAAGCTCATAATAACTGTAATTTACAGTCGAATATTATGGCTTTATAATTGTATAGCTTTAGAGTGTGTCAATGTTAATTTAAGTGTCTTTTATTATCTTTCTATGTTCTTATCGCCTAAGAAGTCATTTTTGATGAAACATGTTGCGTTTTTTTCAAATAAATGTCATTGTGTTATAATTCTCGGGTTTAAGTCAGTTAATTTAAAAAAAATTAACATATCCCAACCCCGAGTTAATAGTAAAAAAAAAAAATCAGCTAACGCCTTTTTATTCCCGTATACGGGAGTAGGCGAGGCCATTTAGCCCTATCTAACTTTTGGAGACTGAGTGGGCAGTTCAATCTCCACTGGTACCCAATCAGAGACAGATGGCCCAAGGCTATCACTAATTAAGCGGTACGCAGTGAAGAGAGACGGCTCAAATGTGCCGCCATCTCGTGGTCCCTAACCCTAACACAATATATTTAATGTCTGAAATAATGTGGGTTCTACGGTCGATTTTCTTGAGTTTACAGGACGAAAAACCCGAGTTTCCGGGAGGAAAAACCTGCTTGCCTGTGCCAGAGATCGACTAACTCGGGAACCGGTCGAAAAAAGGCTTAGAAAAATTTCCTCTAGTCGCCGACTAGACTCGAAACCAAGTCTTCCTTCGTGCGGCCAAGCGCGGTGGTGTGCAAACGCCACATCCACTGAGCTACACAGGCTCTCGAGTTAATAGTACGTTTCATATATATATATATATATATACACACACACACCCTCTGTCCAAAAAAAAAACCAATATTTTCTTCACAAAGGAGATGAAAAACATCTCCTTTATGAAGAAAATAATAGTTTTAAAAAATACGAATAAATGGTTTATTTAGACAATAGTGATCATGGAAAGGAAGGGGTTACTATAATACTCAATTTCAACACAATTTTAAGACAGAACAATGCAGGAAAATTTTAAAAAGGAAAACTGGAAAATGAGACCTTTCTGTGCCTATTGTTCAACAGAAAATGTTGGGGGGGAATTTTTTCAAGTCATCAGAGAGAAGGACAACTGGCAAAGCTAATTTTATATATATATACACACCCTCTGTCCAAAAAGAAACCGAACTTTTGATAGAAAATAAATACAGGCCAATTATAATTATTCAAATAAGTTTTTTCAATCAATATACTCTCCCTCAGCTTCGATACAGTATTTGGAATGGTCGCTTTCCTTTCATCGGCAAATGAAGTCGGGGGAAGAGAAAGAAGTCACAAGGTGCTAAATCAGGTGAATACGACGAGTGATCAAACATGGTTTTTGCTCAAAAACTGTTTCACAATGTTTGAACGATGAGATGGTGCATTATTGTGCAAAAGTGACCAGCTGCCTGCATCATGATATTCATGCCGTATGCGACGAATTCTCGCTATCAATTGCTTCAAAACTTGGAGATAAAACTCGCCGTTGACCGCTTGGCAAGGCAGAACAAATTCTTTCAGCATAATGCCCTTGAAATCGTAGAAACAAATCAGCATTGTCTTTACTTTTGACTTCGCCAAGCGACTTTTTTACGGATGCCCCTCTTCTGGTGGTCTCCGCTCAGCACTTTGTTTCGGGCTCATACTCAAAACACCACATTTCGTCACCAGTAACGATCGTTTCAAGGAAGTTTGAGTTCCTTACAAGCAGTTTTAATGAGGTCCTTGAAGTGTTCAATTCGATACATTTTTTGGTCGTCAGTCGACTTGTGGGGAACAAACCGCAAATTCAATTTACGAAGGTCCAAACTCTCGGTCAAAATGTTGTACACAGTTGATTTTGGAATTCCCAATTCATCTTCAATCAATCTCATGGACAATTTTGGGTATTCTTTGATGAAATTGCACACTTTTTTGATGGCCCAGCTTTTCGTCATCCTCAAGCGTCTCACGACCACTTTGAAATCGCTTCAACCCGTAAACTTCAGTACGGGATAAGCATTCATCACCGAATGCTTTTTGAAGCATTTCATGCGTTTAGGTAAAACTTTTACCAAGTTTAACACAAAAGTCAATCGCAGCTATCTGTCTGAAACTCATTTTCCGACCTTCATCAAAACACACTGTCACTCTTGGCACTATAATTCGGCTTCTAATGAAACAAATGTCATAAACAGTTGACACAACACTAATAAAGGTTGCCACTTTCGACAATAAAAAGATACAACAGGTGGCGACACTAGTTTCTTCTATTTTCAAAAAGTTCAGTTTCTTTTTGGACAGAGGGTGTGCGTGTGTGTTTGAACCTCTATAGCTCAGTCAGTATAGACAAAGCCTTTTGGTTGGAAAGACCTGGGTTCGATTCCTGTCCATGATGCAAGGAACCTTTATCTGGTCTCTTTCCAGTTAGCCAGTTTCGTACAGAGGCGGGGGGGGGTCACTCAGAAACTTAGGTTTTTCATCCCCCAGAACAGGCAAACTGGCCCGATGAACACAGATATTTACACCATGAATACTTACAACAATATATAGAAGAGATAGGGTCCTCACCACATGTTGTAGTAATACCTGTAGTTATTTATGAGTCAAAATCATGGTAGTCAACTTTCTAGATAGGAGATGGCAATTGAATGGGATGGGTTATAAATATTTTAGGAAAATTCGGAGAAAACACAGGATTAACAATTATGGCAAAATGTTGAATTTTAATTCAGGAAAGAACTAGTCATTATTAAATGTGCATAAACTCACAAGGGGGGGGGAGAGAGAGAGAGAAAAAAAAATAGTATACCATAAGTTGTTTGGGATGAACAGTCCAACTTCTTTCACAGCATATATCAATGCCTTCAACATTTGTAAAAACAATCAACAGGACTGAGTCTGCGCTCTGATGAGCTAATTGAAGAAAAATTTGCCTTCTTGGAGTGCAATTTCTGTAGATCTGTGCATCCCCCCCTCTCTCTCTCTCCCAGGTGGCAATATTGCAACATCACCTCCTCCTTTAATTGAACACTGCTTGGCATTCCTCCTGTAGTTTTCTGCCAGAAACCCACCAGAAGGATCCTGAACAGCATGCACACCAAAAAGGCTTCTGGTTCTGATGGTATCCCACTAAATTATTATTATTTGCTAACCTCCATGGAATCAACAGAATCATCGTGGGAGGCTCACTCAACCAGCAACATGTCTATCATAATGAACTTTGAAATTATTTACACTCCCTGCATTCACAATGCACTCTGGCAGTGCATTCCTCACCAACAACTCTCCATGTAAAAAAATCTATTTCTCACATCCTTCTTCACCATATCTTTATACAACTTCCAGGGATGGCCATTCTTTTTATAATTCCTTCTGTATTAATCAGGTAGAATCCCTTAATTAACTTCAAGATCGCTATTATACCTCCTATTTTCCTCTTATCCACCAAATGCTCTTCATAACCAGTCCTCCAGGATCCTAATAACTTTGGTCATTTGCCTTTGGACCCCTGGTGACCAAATCTGAGCACAGTAGTCTATGTGTCCTCAGACCAATGCCTTATATAGAGGCACCACCACATCAAGAGATGTGGTCCTTTACCATCTTGACACTATTATACTCAGCTGGCATCCACCACATATAAAAGCAAACCTATTCAGCAGATTCCAAAAAGAATGAGACAAGTGTTTAAACTATGAACAACTGCTCACACTTCTATGCTGTCTAAAGTAATGGAGTAAATTATTAACAATAAATTTCTTCAACATCTAGGAAACTGCTAACTAATCAGCAACTGTCAAAATGGATGTCAAGATCTACAGCAGCTTTACACACCATCATCATCCATGTCTGGACATTTTTCAAAGGCATCTGATTGGGTCTGGCATTGAGGACGTCTGAACAAATTGCCATCTTATGATCTGCATTCCACCCTTTGTAATTGGATTGCAAGTTTTTCTCTTCAGATTTTCCTATTAATGCTGCTGCTTCTTAGGGCTCTGTTTTCTTCCCTTTATTCACAGTTTTGTTGATGACAGTACATTCTCTATTCCTCCTACATTCATATGACAAACCTTTTGACTCAAACATTCAAGTATAAAGATCGGTACCTTAAACACAGATCTTTAGAGTGATAATTACCTTTGATAATGCTCAGCTTAACAGTCAAGACCATATGTCACTTCCTAAACTGACACTTACTCCTAGCCTTTCCTAGTATAATCAAATCACTTTTATATCATCCTCAGGTTCAAAAACTTGGCATCTTTTGCTCAAAACATTACTTTACTTGCCTAAATTTTCTTGATGCTATTCAAAAAAAAAAAGAAAAGATATTTCAGCTATCTGATAATCCTTAAACTCCTTCCGGCCACAGTCTCAGAGACAGCAGCTAGATTCCCAAAGATATTTCTGTGGGAATTGTTTAGCAAAAGTGGCATCCATCATGTCCCACTGCTGCTAAACTCGTCATATCGACTAACATGCTTTTAGCATTTAATTATTGACTACTAATCCTAAATGTTGATAAACTACTCCTATTTATCTACCTTGGTTCTGTAGAACAGCCCTCCCATGAAGATCAGCTCATCAAAAAAAATATCAAGATTACTTTTCTTTTGATTCTTGCCTGCACATAGAATAGATTTGCTATGGGCTTTGCAGCAGCTCATGTGAAAATGATGCATGTGTGTATGCACACATATACAAATCCATGTATGGGATTGCAAGTATATAATGAGGAAGTATTTTTTCCTGTTAAGGGACACCATGTCAACACTTTTTTTTTCCATTTCAGAGAGGTAATGAATGAAAAGCATGGCTACTGTTATACTATAAGATAATTAAGAAGCATTGGACTACAATAATTTGGTATATGCATCAGTCTGGTAACAATGGTAATTAATCAGTATATGATTAATCACCACTGTAAATCACTTTTTAAGATCTCTGATAGACAGTTATGCCTTCTTCAAATACGCCAGTGTCTATAACATCCCCTGTTCATGTGGATTAAATTACATTGGTCAGACCTCAAGAAGTTTGGAAATAAGAAAGAGAGAACACAACAGAGATGTAAACAACAAAAGAGAAGACAACTCTGGGTTAGCCCTTCATTTCTCGAGGACAAAAGCTCTATGCCCTATTTAGAAGAACATTTCTACCCATGAAACACAAAAGAAACTATAGCAGTCATCCATTCTAAAAGCAACCTCAAGAGAAATCAAGGTTTAATTCTAGCTGATATTTGGAAGACACTCATTAAGCACGCCAGAGTTAAATTTCGTTGCTAATTACAGAACGTTCCTGCATAACAACAGTTGATATCATACATGCTCCATGCGTTTGATGCAAGCGTTCTTCTGTATTTGTAAAAAATACAATTGTATTCGGTTCATTCCTTCACGAACAGTTTAAGTTGTTTTGTATCTCTTTTATACACCCTGACGAAGCCAGACAGCTAAGTTGGCGAAACTGTTGGTGTTTTTTTACTTAGTATCAATTATTAAAATCCTCCAGCCAATATACAACCCAGTTTATGTTAATTTCTTGCAAAGGTTTTAGTTGTTAGGAAGCACTGAAGTGAGGACTGTTCCAGAGAATAGAAGCAGAAGGAATGAAAGAAGCAGGAGGACCAAATTTAGTGCACTTGCAGTTGGACTGTAACGTTGGGCAGGTAACGTGCACATTTTAGCAGGCTTAGTGGAAAGAGAAGAACAGCACCTACCTATGAAAGTACTTTGTCGAAAATAAAGCATAAACAGGCTGCCTGTGAGATAGCACATGAAGGATTATAGCAGGGAGAGAAAGAGTATGAAGCTCAACTGTCCTCTTCTAGATAGCATCAAAAATTTTTAGGCAGATTTTTGGTGCACCCACTTTGACTATGAAAATAGTATTCCAAGGTCAGACAAAATTGGGATTTGTAGAGTTAACAGCTGGACATGACAAAAGTAACATACTAAGCAAAAGAAAGTCAGGCAATCTGGGTACAGTCAAACTCTCACTATAACATCAGAAATTGGATACAATGCTATGCTAAAGAAAATTACCCATTACAAAGAAACCGTTATAGTGTGTACTACAAGGTTTTTCAAATAGTATTGTCAACAGAATATGGTTTAAGGTAACTGGTTAGTGAAAAGGTCATTGATGTATAGGAAAAAGAGGATAGGCAACAGAGTAGAGGAAAGCATCCCATCCATCATCATGACCTGCAGTAATTAATCACAGAAAAATGTGGATATCCAATTATAGAAGGTATGCATTACTGAAGGTGTAAAATAGAATGCATGCATCTTACTCTCAAGGAGCATACGTGTATCCTGAGAGCAAGATAAGTAAGCAGTTCTGCATTCTTAATGCAACATACTTCATAAATATTTTTCTGCGTATAGTACTTGCAAATATTACGAAAGTCTGCACAATGGAAGCTAAAAATGCAACATATTTCATAAATATTTTGTGTATATAGCAGTTGTGAATATTATGAAAGTTTGCATAATCGAAGCTAAAAAATACTGAAACTTCCTATATCATTCAACAAAGAATCATTACACTGAACTTCATGAGAGAACTTATGTTAGATGAATAATATAAGTAATGCTTTTCAAGAATCTGAAGTTTTATATGTAAAATACTCCTTATTAGTGTTGATTTTCAACATACCTCAGTTGAATTACTATCTTGCAAAACTTTCCTTTACAGCTTTACAATTTCTTTCTCACCAATCTGGAAAATGTTTACATAATGATTAAAAATTAAATATCATAATTAGCTGATCTATATATATGGGTCTTAGAAACTAATTGATTATAAATACAGAACCAGGAACATGAATCATTTCTTGCACTCCAATGTGCAAATAGTAATGATATAAACAGAAATAAATACGTGCAAATGCTAGAAATGTATTACTTTTTTGTTCAGTTAATTTGTATATTCCATCCAAACCTACACGCATATACAATCATTTTATATTAAAATGTTTCTAAGTATGGATGGTAACTGAAAACCAAAAAAGTATTGTATTCTCCAGCATATACTTTATTTCTTTATTTTGTTACTATTATCATGCTCATCTGGTAATATGATTAATTCATATTCAGTTTCCTGCATTTGTTCACTGTAATAATTTGCAAAAGAAGACCCATGTACATAAATTCTGATATTTAATTTTTAATAATTAAAAACTTTCCAGTACAAAGAATTATTTCACAGAATCAAATTTAGAAATTCAAATATGTTCTTAAACATAATATATATAACATTCATTCTAATTAGTTTAAAATGCTCACTCATTCATAAATACATGCTTGCTAGCTGACATTTTATAATTAATACTGGTAGAAAGAGATCTGAATAGGACCAGTTCACTCAGAAGTAATTAATTCAAGATGTAACAATCTAACTGCTGATTTTCAATGGTTAGGTAGGCAAATTTAAATGATTAGGTAGGAATATGCCATTCAGTTTTTAGAAAAAGAAGAAATGATTTTTATTTAGAAAATATAATGTTCATGTTGAAGTTGTTCAAGATGAAAAAACAGGAAATCAAAATAAAATTGATATTTTCTTTTTTCTTTAAGGTTGAGGAGATAAGAAGTATCTCCCACCATTTACCATGCTAAATATCCTCTCATCTTGAACCAAATCACCTCCATCTTCACTCTTAAGCCACTCTATTCTACTACCTTCCTGTAATTTTTCAATTTCATGACAACATTATTTCTATTCCTTCTCTTTCCTTACAATAAATATCCTTTCTTTTCCTTCTATGAACATGACTATTGGCATCCTTAGTAAAATTTATTTTTATTTTTTTTATTTTCAATTCAATAATATGTGAGCCCGGAAAATCATTCTGATGTCTTATGGCTTCATCTCAACTCTATCCTTTTTAGCATTTTTTTATAAAGGTATTCATATCAGGAATAGGAAACTGAAAAGTTAAGAAATGACTCAATATCAAGTACAGACATTCTTGCTAGCCTAGATATTGTGTCATTGTTTACAAACGTCGCTGTGAATGAAGCTGTGATTCTCATAGACAATCTAATTCCTCAAGACATCGCTCAACGTTATAGACATTGTCTAAATTTCAATTTTTTCAAGTGGAATGGAAAGATCTATAAACAACTGTCAGGCCTTGCAATGGGAAGTCTTCTATCTCCTCCATGTGCTGACTTATTGATGGAAAAGTTGGAAAAAGATATCTTGCCACATGGATCCAAAACCATCAGCATGGAGATATGTCGACAACATATTCACCATATGGAAACATAGTGAAGCAAAATTATATGATTTCCTAACTTCCATTAACTTGTTTCACCAAAGAATCAAATTCACTTTAGGACTCGAAAATGAAAGAAAAATTACCCTTTTTAGACATATTAATAAAAAAACAAATAGATAATAGCATTGGTCTAAATGTATACCACAACCTGACTCACACAGGCTGTTACCTGCATTTTGCCTCTTTGCACCATATTTCACAAAAGTTAAGCATTATACATATGCTAAAAAACAGAACAGTATGTATCATAAGAGATAACAGAGTTTTAACAGATGAATTAGATCTTATCCTCAAAAACTTAAACAATGGTTACCTGAAAAAAATTAATGAAAAGGATTCTTTTCTCCACCCCCCTCCCAACGGTAAACCCAAGAAACTCATTGCAGAACTTCCGTTTCCATTGCTTTTGCTGGCACAGTTTCACAAAGGATTGCCAACCTGCGACATCTGAGTTGCTTTCAAACCAATACAGACTGTTCACAATATGTTACAGTCACCAAAAGACAAGAATGATTTCTACAAACACCCTGGAGTTTACAATATCCCATGTTCTTGCAGACTGAATTATATAGGACAAACTTCTAGAAGTTTAGAAATAAGAAAAAAGAAACACATTGGAGATGTTAATAAAACAGAAAAGACAATTCTGGTTTAGCTTTCCATTTTTCCAACACAAACCAATATTGAATGGGATAAAAATACTATGCCATACATAGAAGATGACTACACCTCCCACTCAAAAGAAGCTGCAGTAGCAATCCGTTCAAGAGGTAGTCTAAACAGAAACCAAGGGATGATCCTTGGTGACATCTGGAAATCACTCATAAGATCGCTCAGCACATCAGGGTTCAACTTCACAGTCAATTATAGGGCACAACTGCTAAACAATGACTGACCAACTGCCAACATACACACTCCATGAGTTCGTGTAATGGTTCGTATGAATTTGATATTTTTCATCCTTCGGTTATGTATTAGTTATAATTTAAGTTTGATTTTGTTCTTTAAGCTGTTTTGTACAGAGTTATCTTGCCCAGACGAAGCCACCAATCAGATGACAAAACTAGTGGGCTAACATTCACTATCAAAAATCTCCGACCTATTAAAACCCAGTTTATATCATCTTATGAAAAAAAAAAAAAAAAAAAAAAAAAAACATATTTCTAATTTCTTTTTATTTAAATATGAATTGATTCTGTATTGTCATATCAAATGAAACAGCTATGTTACTAAATATGCTTATTAAAACCCAACTGGAGATGACACTTATCTAGGATGGATATCATATCTAAGTTTCTTCACTTTCCGTTTCAGTACACCATTTCACATTATTTTACCAGAAGCTCAAATCTGCCTCATTACACCGGAGTACTGGTTTGAGAGATGGACTTCGGATGGTGAGATTTTTGGTTCAAATCTCAATCAGGGCACCATTGCTGCAGCACCAACATTGTATATTTACTAGAATATTACATTATGGAAAATTATGGAGACAACTACCATGTTAGAGTAAAACTTCAGTTTAATATAAACCAAAATGAACACTTGATGTTTCAGCCTACTTAGTATCTAGCATACTTTAGAATTTTAAGCAAATTTTCAGCTTTTATTGGAAACTATTTCATACCAATTGGTTGAAATTTATATGTATAATCACATAGTTTATATATATATATATATATATATATATATATATATATATATATATATATATATAAACATGTTGCTCTTCAGCCCAATTTAATTTTGTAACCTAATAGATAATAATAATAATAATAATAATAGTACTCTAGCTTTGGTTTTTTTTTTTCTTCACCAGAGGTCAGGCCAATAATTGTTGCAACGGTTGGTGAGTAACTTTAGCAAACCATGTACATTGTAGTGCAGCTTGTTTCTTTGTATACGTATGCTCCAGATGATGACCTTGATATGAAGGTTGAAACATCTAGTGTTCATTTTGGTTAATATTAAACTAAAGTTTTACTCTAACACGATAGTTGTCTGCATAATTTTCCATAATGTATTCTGATCACTGTGAAAGCATGAAAGAAAGGATTACCAGACTATTAGTTGCAGACTTTTAAAGAGACTTGATATGGCAATTTCGAATAACCACGATAATCTCACTTCAAAAAATCACGAGCATTATTCAATATACCCATGGGCATAATCAGTGCTTTTTATACATATCCAAGGGATTTCAGGTTGTCTCGTTTAGAATTTTCCTCTCATTCTTGGAAAGTACATTAATAATGTGCAACTATGTTTTCTTTGATTTCTTGAGAAATTCATCAAGTAATATATATAATTATTTATTGATGAATTTCTCAAGACAATTACTATATATATATATATATATATTTTTTTTTTAAATAAAAATTAAACATAAGTAAAAATACTCAGGCATTTTATTATTAACAATGTTATGGAGGCCCATACTTCACTTTTGTGAAGTATGGGCCACTGGCTCATGTTTCTACTGCCTATGAATAAGCTGCACAATTATTATTATTATTCGTGACACCTCCAAGGAGTCCGAAGACTCATCGCAGGATAACACCTACCACACAACTGTTTCCACCACTACACCGAACCTCTACCAATCAACTCCATCTACTGCCGACCACCACAACTAGTATTTTTTGTCTGTAAATTGCACGTGTTCTGAAGGGCTGATTTGTCTGTATGCGGGATGAAAAACCAGAGTTTCTGGGAGAAAAAAACCTGCTACCTCTCAAGATCGGCTAACTCACCTTCGATTGAAAAAGTCCACATAAAGATTCCTCCTGTCGCAACAAGAATTGAACTTAGGCCTATTCCAATCGAAGGGCGCAATGTACCGTTGTTCTTCCAATTGCGCTACGGAGGCGCTTATTGTTGTAAATTATTGTAAAGCAGGATTGTCGTTAAATGGGCAAATTTGTAATTAATATTTAAAAAAAAAAAAAAGAACATTAAACGAACAATGCATAACAATTTATTACATGCACAAGAATATTCTGCAACAGCTAGGCAATCTCCATTCATGAATTGAACATTAATGCCAAGCACAGATCTATCAAGGTGCAATGCAGTGTCTATTTTGAACAAAAATAATCTGCTTTGGAGCTCTGCTAATAAGTTTCACAAAACCTGAAGCTTTCTCACTAAGTTTGAAATTTTCTTCTGGTCCAGTGAAATGTTTTATGCTTTTATAATGGAGTCCATGATTTTCCAAAGGCTGCTATCTTATACTGCAGAAAATGGTTTCTCATTTACAGTGACCATTTCAGTGAAAGCATCATTAAATGTTTCTGAATTCATTTTAATGCTGATTGTTGGAATCTAAAGTTTTCATGTATTTGAAATCCTGATTTTCTTCAGCTATTTCTACAGACACAAGAAGCCCCAAAGATGTAATGCTGGTAACATGAAGCTAATGGTTCAAACCAGGCATCAAGCCTCCTGGACCACTTGCAGAAACAATGATAAAAACACAACTCAAAAAACTCCATGCCGACACGATCATTGCTGGGAATAACAAGGATCGCATTTATTTGCTTGGGAGGAGAGCAAGCTTTGAAAAATGTGTTACAGTCCCCCTAAACAACACTCTTTCAAGATAGTTCTTGTATGTTCCTTAAACATAGGACTATCTAAATCCAAAGCCAAAGACAAAATGATCGACGTCCTGGCTCTCCAGGAATCCCAAATGCCTGACAAAGCTCTCAACACATTAAAGATCCCAGGCCTAATTTTTGTGTCTTATAACTGCCATCTCAAGCATGGTCTGGCGACCTTCATCTGGCCTGGTCTCAAGGACATAACCCAACGCTTGCCTGAAGCAGAATACTCAATAGGTATTAAAATTCAAAATACCACCATCTACAAAGTCTACAAACCACCATCGCAATCCTGGCCTGACCAGATGCCACCTCACCCTGCTATCTATGTTGGTGACTTCAACTCTCATCACACCATATGGGGCAATTCCTCTAACAACCAGGATGGTGATAATCTAGTTAACTGGATGAATACATATAACCTGTATTTGATCTACGATGCCAAGCAAGAAGACACTCTACACTCAGCCAGATGGAACAGAACCTGCACCCCAGATCTGTGCATAGTCTCCAAAGCCTCTGAAGACCACCCTCTGCCAACAACTAGAACCATCCTCAACAGATTCCCTAACAGCCAGTATTGTCCTGCACTAATAGAGATAGGTACATCAATTCCAATCATCAGTGGAATACCATTCGCTAGATGGAACCTTCCCAGATCTAAATGGAATATATCTGAAACTCAAATTGAGCAAATCATTACAGCAATACCACCCACCCACCCCTAATTGCTATCCCAGATTTGTCAAACTATTCAAAAATGCAGCTAGTGCTTCTATTCCTAGAGGCTACAGAAAACAATACATCCCATGCTGGAGTAGGGATACTGAGAAAATTTTAGTCAAATATAAAAAAAACTGAAGACCCAACTTTGCTTAGGAGCTCATAGCAACGCTCGACAAAAACAGAAAGGAAAGATGGATCTCAACCATCCATGAGCTTGACTTCACCAAATCTAGCCGGAAAAGTTGAACATTTCTGAGAAAACAGGGTAAGGGGCAGAAATGACAACATACACACCACCAGAGATAACTCCTGATTAAATGACTAATCATTTACTAAAAGCTTCCAAGATAAGTCCCAGCTCTACCAGGAAAATAACTGTGCAATCTTCCATCAGAAAAAATCTGAAGATGGCCTCTGAGCTTCCTGAACTTGTACAGCCAGTTTCTTTTGAAGAGGTGCAGGATGCCTTAAAACTCACTGAGAATGGCAAGGCTGTAGGAGTGGATGGTATCCTCTCTGAGTTTTTAAACAACTCAGCCAACGAGGTCAAACATGGCTGGCTGCCCTTTTCTCAAATATTATAACAACTGGAAAACAACCAAAACTGTGACAAGAAGCCAAAAAATTGCTGTGCCTAAACCATGTTTGTGAAAGTATTAGTGGTGGCGGCAGGCAGTAGATGCCATTTGTGTAGATGATGAAGGTAGTTGCGAATGGTGGAGACGGAGAGTTGTAGAGTAGGTGGCATCCCTCGATGAGTCTTTGGACTCCCTGGAGGTGCTACATAATAATAATAATAAAATTAATTCTTTTTGATGGTGTCTCATGATATGCTTTGCAAGATTTGTAGCAAAAAAGTGCTCCAAAACTATACCACTTTACAAGATGCTTTTGTTTCCTTACCAGATTCATTAAAAGTAAAATATGAATATATTTTACTTTTTTATGCCAGCCTGATTGGCCGAGTGGTTAGTGTATTCCCTCTCCAGCCAAAAGTTGCAGGTTCGAATCCTGCCATGGACACGGATGCTTGAGATTGTCTTCGAAAATAGGTAGATGCCATTGGTGTAAATGACGATGATAGTTGTGGTTCTTGTAGTTGGTGCAGATAGAGTTGTAGAGTGGGTGCTCTCCTTCGATGAGTCTTTGGACTCCCTGAAGGTGTCACATAATAATAACAATATGCTTGATTCATTTCGTCACAGTCCTTTTTCCAAGGGATACATAAATTATATAAAAAAATATGCAACACAAAATGAAACATAAGATGTATATAGAGAGAGTGTTAGATCCTGAATGAAGAACTTGGAAAAGGAAACTATTCATTCAGGATTTAACATGTTTAATATAAAAGCTGTAGGAGAAACTTTCACTCCAGCAGAAAATAAAAGAAATTACTAAGTGTGTGTAAGAATATATGTTCCCTTCATGTAAATTATTAAGATTTAATGTTGTCTTTTCAAAATTTGTTAAGCAGAGAATTTGTGTGTAAATATTACTTTCATTAAGACAATTTTGTATACAGTAAGTCACTGACTAAATTGTAAACAGTAGTGCAAAGGTCATGTGCAAGCTGTGCAGGTTGAGCGTAGGGCCCAAGGCAGTGGCATACGCGGAAGATAACTTTAGTTCGCTTTCTGGGAAAAGAGTACTCCTAGAGCAGAAGGTGAGTCCGGAATTAACCAGGGGCAATATTGAGAGGTGCCGTGTGAAAAAACAGAAGGAAAAAGAGGACACAGGAATAAAAGCCGATGCGCGCCGGTTTTCAGGGCTTTTTTATTCCTGGGATTTTGGTCTTTTCTGGTCGAGACGGACGTGAGATGGGGCAACAAGCCTATTCCTAAAGATGTTCGATAGGTTTCTGATGGAGCTTAGCGTGAGATGTCAGCATCAGCAGTTACGAACCTTCGCCAAATATCCTATCGGAGAGGAACGGCGAACGTTTCCTTAGAAGCGGCAATAGACACAAGTCCGGCAACAATGCAGAAACACAGTCAAAGTATAGCCTAATACTCCGTATAGTATAATATAGTCTCATTAACTATGTTATTATTGATAGTGATGTTTGCTCCCTGGTGCAGAACACCAGAGAGTACATAGGATTTGTAATTGGAAGTGATCACTATTTAGTTTTGAGCAGGATAAAATTGAATTTCATATTGAAAAGAATAACATGTAAGAAAGTTTTAAAGCGAATAAAAGTTGAGCGGCTCTCAGATGTGAACTGTAGACTACAATACACAAAGATTATTGAAGAAAAAATGAAAAGAGTTTGAGAACAGGAACCAAACCTTGGAGATTCAGTGGCAAGCCTTGAAGAAAACCCTAATTGATTCAGCCAGAGAGGCATGTGGTGAGGTTGTCTGCAAGGATAGAAAAATCAGAACTCCATGGTGGACACAGGAAGTTAAAGAGGCAGTGCAGGAAAAGAAGAAAGCATATCAAAAGTTCCTGGCAAATAATTCAGCTTGTGCTCTTAGAGAATACAGAGACAAATGTAAGAAAGCTAAACACCGTGTAAAACTAGCTAAGCAAAAGTCGTGGGAGGACTTTGGCAAGAACATAGAAAATACATATCAAGACGGTGGTAAGATATTCTGGAGGTTGTTGAAGAAGCTTAGAAATAGAAGAAAGAGTGCTGTAAAAGGAGTTAGAGATGATAAAGGTGACATGAAAACTGGGGGGAAAAGATATCCTTGAAGTATGGAGTAATTACTTCGAAAAATTGCTAAATGAAACAAGCAGTGATAGAAAATGGAATGCATATCCATACTTGAAATAGAAAAAGTCATCAAAGGCTTGAAATGTGGAAAGGCAGCAGGATTAGATGATATTCAACCAGAAATGCTGAATTATGGTGGTATAAAAGTCTTACAGCGGCTGCACTGCATAGTTCAGAAAGTCTGGACAGAGGGACGAATTCCCGATGATTGGAGTAGAACTCTCATAGTACCCATATATAAAAAGGGAAATAAAACTGAATGTGAGAATTATAGAGGTATTTTCCTACTGAGTGTTCCTGGCAAGATTTATGCAAGTATACTTGAAAAACAGTTGAGAAGAATTGTGGAAGAAAAGCTTGGCAAAGAACAAGCTGGATTCAGGCTAAAAAGAGGCTGTCAGGATTAGATCTTCACTTTATGACAAATAGTTGAGAAAGCATGGGAATATAACAAAGATCTGTATTTTTAAGTTTTGTCGATATGGAAAAGGCATATGACAAGGTGTCAATAGAGAGAAGCTATTCAATACGCTACGGTTATATGGTGTCAATGGGGCATTATATCAATCAATACTTAGTCTTTATTTGAGTTCTAAGTCAGCAGTCAGAAGTACAGGAAGATGGTTTAATGTTAAATCTGGTGTGAGACAAGGATGTACATTGTTCCCTCTGTTATTCATTATATATATATGGATCCATTATGAAGGGAAAGTGGTATTAAACCTGATATCAAAATTGGAGATGTTAATGTCAGCTTTTTGCTTTATGCGGACGATGTTATACATCGTTACAAGATTCCCTGACTAAATTGAATAACTGTTGTAATAGATATGGTATGAAGGTCAGCAATAAAAAGACAAAGACAATGAAAATAGGCAGAATCATTGAAAATGTCAACCGTTGTGAACGGAGACCCTGTGGAACAAGTAAAACATTTCAGCTACTAAGGCACGATTTTTAGTGAAGATGATAAATAATTAAATATGGAAATAGACAACAGAATCAACAAAGCTGGTGGGGTAGGAAGTCAATTCAATAAATTCAGATGGAATAAGAGAGAAATTAGTCGGAACACTAAATTAGCTGTATACAAGACGGTGTATAAACCAAGAGCTGGGTCAGAAGTAAAACACTTGACCAAAGACTAGAGACTGCAGATATGAGCGTCCTGAGAAATATTAGAGGCATGAACAGATGGCATCAATGGCAATATCATATTAAAAATGAGGATATTAGAAAAGAACTTGACATTGTCATCATCCAGGAATGCGTTAGCAGAGCTAATCTCAGGTGGTATGGTCACTTAAATAGAATGGGCAAGGAAAGATTAGCAAAACAAGTGTTTTCTGCCAGGTTGGCAGGAAAACGACCCAGAGGAAGACCAAGATATAGGTGGATTGATACGGTACAAAGTGCCATAAAAGATAGAAATATAAGATCTGATAATGTTAGAGTCTTGACAAATAACAGACTGATTTGGAGGAAAATTGTAGATAAGAAGTTAGTAATGATGTAAATTTTTCATATAGTACTATCATATCCTGTACACCCCTTGAGGGTATGTGGCAGGAATTTGATGATTATGATGTTCCTGACCCATATCTCCCCGAACTATGCACAGGGAATTCAAGAAGATCGGTATTGGCAGTTGCATGCCAATAAAAGTTTCTAATTCAGTGGCCAGTATATCTATAATTTGGCTATGAAATAAGCATGAATCTTTAATATCTCCTATTTCTGTTTATTTTAAATTGCCAAAATGAAAACCTTTAGGATCTCTTTCATAAAAAGAGAAAATATTTTGCCTTCCCTAAATATAACTGTCAAATTTAAGTATAGAGCCGAGATGCTTCTATTTGAAATAAGTAAGATATCATAACGGAAGATGGGCTTTTAATAAGCTTTCTACTAAATTTTCGAAAATATTTTTTTTTTCTATTTCCACATTTTGCTATAAAATATAGATAAATTTCTAATGTCTATTATAACATGCATGTAAGACAAAGAAGCTTCTCAGTGCTATTAGTTTCATACTTTACTATGTACCCCACTTATGATTAATTTAACTTTCTGACATAGCTTAGTTACATTGTTGAACGGCTTTGTCTTTTTGCTTCTGCATGTAACTTTTTTGATATAAGTTTAACAAAAGTCTTCAAGCCTGGCCCTTCAGGCTAGTGTTAACTCATTTAAAGCATTAATAAAAGGTGAATATACGGGTTGTGGGTAGAGCTTGTATTGTTTAAATAGTGCAGCTAAGGTAGCTCTGATTCAGGTCTTGTTCTCATAAGCTTGCTGGTAAATTTCCACTACATCACTTTCTTTCTACATCTGGGTATAAAATATAGATGGATCCATAATATCTCCCATTTCGATATAATAAAACTATAATTTCTTAGAGAATATTGTATTTAAGAAACAATACAGCATAAAAATTAGAACAAAATACTGCACTCATTCCTTCAAATAACAAAAATTAACGAAACTTATTTTAAATTGCAAAATATAGAGAATAATCATGGATTATTAAATCCATAATTATTAAAATGAATTGAGATAAATCATGATGTAGGTACACGAAATTTTTCAACATTTTTGGGGTAGCATACATCTGGTTTCTTCATAAATATTCCTGAATGCTGGGGAAAAAAAAAACTTCCAAGGAATTAGCAGGTAGCTAGTGCCAAAAGGAATTTCATTGTGGAATAAGTTTCAGTCATTAGTCTTGGAAGCCATTCTATTTGAACAGTTGCACAAAATAAGCAGAGGCTTTGTGCAATTGGTTGCATTAGTTATGACACATTTAACAGGAATTTTTCTGCTTCAGCCAGCCAAATATCTGATAAACATGGTGAATACTGAAGCAAAACCAAATATTTGCCGCATCCCAATATATATATACACACATCCGGACACTGTTTGGAAAGAAGCCAACGGACACCACTGCAAGGAACAAACAGCCACGGCGTCCACCTTAATAAAATGTTTTATTAAGGTGGGAATTTTGGACCATTCTTCCTGTAGGCATGTAATGAGGTCCTGGACGTGGGGCAGATATCCTCACATCCAGGACCTCATTACATGACCACACCCAAAACTCCAGCTCACCCCACAGATGTTCAATAGAGTTGAAATCAGAGCTCTGTGGAGGCCAGTCAAGTATGGTGATGTTCGTGTCCACAAACCACGCAGTTAAAGCAGCGGCTTTATGACACGATGCATTGTCTGGCTGAAAGAGATGATGGTCAGGTCTGTAGAAACGCAACAGAGTAGGAAGCATTGCATTGTCCAGAATTTTCAGCCAAATTTCATAGTTGGGGTTATGCACTCTGAAATTTGGCTGAAAATTCTGGACAATGCACCACCTGTACTCTCTACCACCCATCTGCTTGGTAGAGAGTACAGCATGAGTTATCACTCCATAACACAGCTTTCCAAGCTTCCATGTCCTGTACGCTGTACATGCTCCTTGCACCAATGAAGATAATGCTGCATATTGGTTCGTGTAATGTGGAATGTTCATATTGCGGTCTCAGAATGTAAACTCATGTTGTGAGCCACAGTTCTGAATGTTTGTGTGCAGATTCATGTTCCAGTCAATGCCTAGAAGAAGTTCACATTCAAAATGTCAGCCAACAAATGGCAGTTTTTACATATTATCCTTTGTAGCATGCTATGGTATGTTCAGTGAGTATGGTGGGTCATCCACTGCAGGTAGCACTTGAAGTTGACTCCGTGCACTTCCATCTCAGTATAGTATCACTGAATGAATTTTTCAACAATCTGCTAAATAGATAGACCTGTAACATAGATTCCAATCATAACACCTCTTGAAAACTCTGCCAAGTTCTCTTCTTGCAGCCATTTCACCTGGACTCAGTCGCACTGACTTGGGAGAATCATATTCCTCAAATTTATACCATCTACAAACACATGGCACAATTCACATTGCCCATGGGGATGATGTCCACTGACTTCTTTCCAAGCAGTGTATATTTTAATGTAACTCGCACACATAGTCCAAACATGAAACTTCTCCAATCACCTTGTACCTCCAATAAGTGGGGAAAAGGTCTCCAATGGGGCAATGAAATTAATCACTCTCCTAAAGAAAATTACACACATATCTACAGGAGGAACATGAACCCACAGCCTGTTAAGTTAGATTGAATACACTAACCACTTGGAAAAACAAGCTGGATATATGCATACATCAAAAATTTAAAACGTTCAAGGATAATTAAAAAAAAAAGTTTTGTCTGATGAATGACTTTTCTCAGAATGACAGTGACTTACTCAATCCTGCAATGAATATTCATATTAACCAATGAAGGTGAAATTCATTAATTCTTTAAAAATTATATCAATTTACTGCTTTAATGGACTTATTTGATATAATGGCGTTAACAAAATATATTAAAGCTTACCAGAATGCTGAGAACCAGGAGCAACAAAAGGCTGTGGGATGTGAGGCATGCCAGGTTGAGATGGATAAGATGGGTAACTAGGCAGTGCTCCAATGGGACCGAAAGAATTTGCTTGGTTGAAAGATGATGATGAAGAAGAAAAAGATGGTGCTGATGATATAGCAGCAGAGTGCTAACACAAAGAATAAAAGCAAATTAGAAGAGGAAGATATCAAACATATGCTTCTGTTCAAATATGCTATTGTTCTTAAAAACGAGAGTGGAAACACTATATTAAGCTACACAGTAAATAAAAATCAGCTGCTTTGGTTGGATTAGACCAACCAAAGTAGCCATCAATCAATGTTATGTTTGTAAAATTCATGTGCTCCAGTTATAGAAAAAATGTTTTTACATAAGAAATTAGGCAAAACAAAACAAAATATCTACTAGGTTCAATTGCTGTGATAAGAATGTCATTACAAAACTGGAATTAGTCTCTTACATTTTAGATAAATGAATGTGGCCATATTAATTTGATCACCATTTGAATTGTTTCCTAGTAGTCAATACCTGGTTGCAATACCTTTTGTTTATATTAAGTGCATTTGTGCTCTGAAATGATTGAGTGAAAGTTCGTGATTGATTTCATTGTAGGGGGGAACTGTTGAAGCCATGCATGAACAGTTGACTGAGTTCCCGCTGTGTGGGCCTGTCATTCCTCATTGCATGCACCCATTCCTTATCATCTTTCCCTTTCTAAATATAATGAATTATAGGAGGAACAAAAGGCTGTGGGATGTGATGGATAAGATGGAGCAGTGCTCTGACGGGACTGAATTTGCCTGACTGAAAAATGAAGAAAAATGATTTCACTATGTATCATGGAGAAATCGATATTGCATATAAAAAGGAAAAAGTCCTAGTCAGTCATTGGAACTTGGTCCGCGTGGTTAGCCTAGTGGCTGTGCGCTTCGCAACCATGACTGAGGAAGGAGTGTCTCAGGTTCGATTCCCGTCGAAGACGTGAGGAATTTGAGGATCTTCCTCAGCCATAACCAAGTTAGCCAATCTTGGGCACGGGCAGTAGGGTTTTTTTCCACCAGTTTATCTGGCGTTTTTCATCCCACAAGCAGGC
Organism: Typopeltis vanoorti; assembly: GCF_054136105.1. Classification (NCBI taxonomy): domain Eukaryota; kingdom Metazoa; phylum Arthropoda; class Arachnida; order Uropygi; family Thelyphonidae; genus Typopeltis; species Typopeltis vanoorti. Next base: position 141,362,566 of record NC_143557.1, on the reverse strand, counting down.
AAACCGGCCCCGTGAACACATACGGATTTACAGCCATAAATACTTAACCCCCCATGAGAGGGCTCAACTCACCCCAATAGGGATGAGGGATAAAAAGGGAGGAAACTCCATACGAATAAATAAATTGGAACTTTAACAGACACTTCAATAAACAGATGTCTAGAACAATCCAAACAAAACTATATAAAATAATAGCCAAACCAATTCTGAAATATGGCAGTGAAACATAGACTTGGAGAGAATGAGATAAAAGACTAGTAGAATCTGCAGAAGTGAAGTTCTTAAGACCACTAGCAGGCTATAAAAGAAAAGACAAGATAAGTAATGAAGAAATAAAACAATTATCCATAATTAAAATAACAGAAGACATCACAAACTATAGAAAGAATGAATTAGGACAGATGGCCAAATATTGCCTGGAAATATAAACCAAAGGGACACTGGTCAAGAGGAAGACCCACGAGGAGATGGGCAGAAGACCTTTTAAACCCTTGAAAATGTTACAGGCAAACAATTGCCTAACACGCGAAGCCAAGAAGAAGAACTATGGATCATTGCTGGCTGGTCAGCATATCCACTCTCCAGCCAAAAGGCTCTGGGTTCGAATCCCGCTGTGGGCATGGATGTCTGTGAAAATACTGGTGGGAGTGGTGGCCAGTAGATGGCATTGGTGGATTGAGTGGTGGAGAGCTGTAGAGTAGGTGCCCTTCCCCGATGAGTCTTTGGACTCCTTAGAGGTGTCATGTAATAATAAAATTGCTCTCTCTCTCACACACACACACACAATTTTAAAAAAAATAAAAGAAATATAACCAAAATACCTCACAATAAACAAAAAATCCAACAAATTCAAAACTTCGCATCAATTCTTAGCAAGAAATCATCCACTTCAACATTTGTGGTCTAAACAGCAACATTAACAATGTGCACCACCATTTCCCAAACTATGTTCCGCAGAATACTGGTGTTTTGCAGAAAGTGAATAAGTGTTCTGTGAAAAATTATCAAAATTAATATGAGCCTGGAATGGTTTTAAATGCTGTAACAGTTCAAACAAGTTTGAAAATCAGGCACTCCCCACTTTGTGGATTGTGCTATTAACTTGACTCAGCCGCCCGCGGTTGTTGACACCTCCAAACACGAGTCAAGTATAGAGGTATCTATTCAAGGAAACGTGCAGTCACAAGCAAAGGCAATGCGAGGCGCTGATAGTGTGCACTTAGCTTTACATTGAATATGAGACTGATGATACTCCACTCTAACCAAGGTGTTCCGTTAAAATTTCAAGATTTGTGAAGTGTTTCGTTGTAGGAAAAGTTTGAGAAACCCTGATCTACACCATCATTTAAACCAGAATTCCTATTCCTAACAGCACCCCTAGTTGACAACCTAACCTCAACAACCACCGTCCACCTCAAATGCCCAAACTATACATCAAACAGTTCTTTCTGCGACAAGGGCAGCACTTGTGGATTCATCAGAACCAACATCCTACGTCAGAGATCACAAAAGCTCGAATGATTTGCTTTGGCTCAAAATTTCCTTACCAAACCAACTTGTTGCTTTTATTTGCTGCCTCTATTCTGCAACCCACAAATCTTCAACTCATCCTTGTAAGGTGCATTCCATAGACCTGCCACCATTTTGGTAACTTACATTAATACCCCCAAATCCCTAGCTTCATCAATTTCCTAGAGACATTCCAGGAAATAGATGAAGAATACCATACCAGCTGTGTACCATATTGATTCATCAATATGGTACATAGATAATTTCCCATTAATCTACAAGTTACATAGTAGCAACCTACGAACTGAGTTCTGAAGCATGCCACTAGTCAAAGGCCTTCTACTGGACTCTACTCCTCAGTAAAGTACTGTCAGGTATCTCTTCATCAACCACCCTCTTATCCACTTCAACTTAATATCCATCCCCATGTGCTGCAATTTATTGATTAGAATTGCATGCAGTATTCTGTCAAATGGCTTTCCAATGTGCAGCAGTATCACTGTAAACCCATTACCTTTGTCCAACTCACTGTATTATAAAATGTAAGGTAATGCCTCAGTACCTTAGATTTTATAATACAGTAACAGATTGAGCTGGACAAAGGTAATGGGTTTACAGTGATACTGCTGCACATTGCAGAGCCATTTTTGCAATACCCTTAACAAAGCGATGTTACCCCATACATAGTATCCCATTTGCCTGCCCATTCCTGTATTTTGCACTTAACTTCTCCAATACCTTGGCCATGATTCTTGAGATGCTGACTGTTTGGTAATTTGCAACCTAGTCTTGGAGCCTCCTTTATGTAACAGAACTATTTTCCCCTCTTTCTATCCCCTTCGGGCCAACCTAGAACTGAGACTTAAATTAAACAATGTGGTAAAAGGCAGTGACAATTCCTTAACACCGTCTCATAAAACTCAAGCAGGTATACTATCTAATCCCACATCTGTATTCACATCAAGGTTCTATGATATCCTATGCACTTCTGGTTCATCTACCTCTATTTCCATATAAGCCATTGCCTCTCTTATTATTGAAATGTCTTCATCTGGATGATAATTCTCTTGCAAAGTGTTCACTTAGTAATTCAACTATTTTGTCTGCCTCAGTTACCTCCCTACCATTGACATTGATTAAAATTATTCTTCCATGACCCTTTTTCCTTGTACTTGCAACATACCAAAACGGCTCTTCGGAATTATCTTTGGCCTGTATTAGCTAATTTCCTCTCATAATCCGATTTTGTCTTTCAATTAATGACCTATCAATTTTTTTCTGTAGAAGTTCTTTCTCTTTACCAGGAAACATGGCAACTCCAATTTTTGTATAAATCAGCAAACACAGAAAAGCAATCGAAGAAAAGAAGAGATAATATACAAATTCCTAGCTAGCAAGAGCATAATTTTAAGAGAATACAGAGAAAAATTAAGGCTAGGTTATATGTAAAAGTTACTGAACAAACGTTAAGAAAATTCTGGGAAACAACAAAGAAAATAAATATTAGGATGGCGGGAAAACATCTATAAGATTGCTGCTGAAGCACAAGGATGTGCTTCAGCAGCAATCTTCTGGACCATGGGATCACCACTCTCTCTCTCTCTCTCCTCGCAATTATAAAACCCAACGTATGGCTCAAATATGTTGATACTTTTAAACACATTCCTAAGCTATGTGAACAAATAGCAAAGATGATCCGATTCATCACTGAGAATGAAAACAACACACTAATCATATAAAAACAAGGTGTCATTAACACACTTAAAAATTGGGATGTAATAGCTGGTGGGGCTTCACCCAAACTGAAGTCACACCAATATGATAAAAGTAATCTCTAATCCACAGTGAACCTTGCACTTGGCAATATTAATATAATATTCATTCTTCTTTACTGAAACTAAAAATTACTAATCTATTCATCAAAGGAATAACCATATTCTAAGGAACTCTACTTATTATACCTTCACTCTCTTTAACTGATCCTCTATATGCTGCTTTTTGATATGTGTCAAAGTCACTACATGCCTACCACCAGATTATTACCCATTCCTAAACACCATCATTTATGCAATACCCAATGCAGTATTCTGGTCAATTCTCAAATATGGAGATATAAGTTTCATCAGCAGGTCAAAGTCTGCATGACTGGAAGGAACCTTCCACAATAGTAATAGGTAAAACAAGGGAGAAATAAAATGCCAGATGACATGTACCGGAGTGATAGCATGAACATGAGTTTACAGATAAGGAACTGTTTTGATATATAATTCACGATATTACTAGTTGTAGTATCTATCTTTGTATATGACTGTAATTGAGTGTATTTTAAAGAGATAAAATTTCGGCAAATTGTATCCTTGTTTATTCATTACTGGCAAAAACCATGTAAAAAGTAAAGTACTCTAATAAATTAAATTACTAGCTTCATACAGCAGTACTGTGTACTTTTTCAGATTGGGATAAAACACAAATAAAAGAGGTATTTACAAAGAGACTTCTGAATTAACAACTATCATTTTTTTTAAAAATTCATTCAGTATGAGGCAGATGTTGAATGTTGCAACGAGATATCAGATGCATGGTTAATTGTTACAAGATATCACACAGCTTGTCTCATAGCCTAAGTATTTACATGTAGATCTTTTATTTAAGATTATTTAAATTTATGTGCGTAATTATTAAATTGTATGTACAGTATTTTTGTGAGCTGCAAATTAACTTGGTGTTTTTCATAAATGGTGTGAAATGGTAGTCCAGATTTCTATGCCCATTTTTTTCACATTTCTGGCGTTTGTCTTTATGGCAAATTCTCCTAGACTGACTCGTTTGTCCAACAAATTCCACAATTACAAAAGATTTTGTAACCTCCTGGTCTTTTTTATAAGCAGATGAGATTATTTTGGCAATCATAATGTTATGGATCCTTTTTGTAGTGGTTGAAAAGCAATTTTTGAGTTATACTGTTCTCTGCAACATTTCTGATATAAATTAAGAGAACTGCAGTTTTGTAATCACCTGGTTGTTGTCTTGGAACATGCAATGGTTCATTCAAGATGTCACTGACAGTTCTGATATTGTAACATCTCCAAAAAATGGTCATATAGAGAATGGATTTCAGCCTCCATAGCTTAGTCGATATAGCAGAAACCCTTTGGTCAGAAAGACCTGGGTTCAGTTCCTGCCATGGTTGCGAGGAATCTTTATCTGGTCTCTTTAGACGAAAGGAGAGTTCATCAGTCTCATACAGAGGTAGGTTTTTTTTTTTTTTGTTTTCACCCAGAAAAACTCAGGTTCTTTGTCCCCCAGAATAGGCAAACTGGCCCTGTGAACACACGGATTACAGTCAGCAGAGGAGTGACAAACCAGCTGCATTAATTCGTCATAAGTCCCCTCACTGGGAGTTGGGAGACTCAACCCATCCTAAGGGACAGATGAGAAGGATAGGATAGGAGAGAGAATGGAGTTACAGGAGTAAATGATAATGAAAGAAATGACAAGGAGTATAAATGAGGTTGGTGAAAGTAGCAATAAGGTAGCATATGTGAAAGTTGGGTCAATGGTTGAAAAATGGTTGGACTGTAAAATAGTGAGTGTGAAAAGTAGTGTACACATCTTAAAAACTAACAAAAATACAATCTTTTAACCACTTATAGACCATATAAAAATTAGTATCTTTTATCCACCACCACTAACTGCCACAGTCCATAGATCTGCCAGGTGTTTATCAGGTCCCTTGCAGTTGTAAACTATCCTACTTAGGCCAAACAGACAGGACAACTAATATCAGAATTGAAGAACATAAGAACTGTATCTGTTTCCATCACTGCAGCCACTCAAGACTTGCTGACCATGATTTGTACACCAACCATAAAATATTCAGGAAGAAGGCCACTTTACTCCAACACAGCAAATATAAATCACTTTTCCTTGAATGCTTCTGCCTTAAGAGACAGCCCTCAATTTGGAAAGCTCTCATCCTCCAGCCTCACAGTCAAGGATGCCCATTTCAGCCCACTAGGAGACACTATTTAGGACTTTAGGCCTATTCTCAGTTGACATGCTTCATCTTCATTACTTAGTGTAGTGCCTGCATTCAAGTATCTTATATTTTATTCTCTGACAATGGCAATTTGACTTTGCCAAAATATTGGAGTATTAATTAAAATTATATTCTAGTTAATATTAATCTGCATTGTAATTTCCTTAAAAAAGTCAATTATGAATAGCAATATATAAGCCTTACCACCAGACTTGCATGAGTAGAAAGAGCAAGCAAGGTAAATCACCTGATAAGGATAGTAAAAGTGCAGTATGAAAAGCAGTTCGGTAACAAGGCCAAAAGAAATCTGAGGGAGATTTTTGATATGCGACCAATAGAATGATTATGAAAAGATGATACTGGTTGGAGAAAATAGAAGAATGATAACTAGGGAGGAAGATATAGTAGAGTTGTTAAATGAGCAATTCATAAAGGTATTTCATCCTCATGAAAGTAACATCATGCAGAATGCGAGAGGAGTCAGGAGCGTGGAGGAGTCACTGATGGTTAGTGCGCAGGAGGTATATGAGGAATTGAGTAAACTTTATGTCAATAAGGCTGTAGGTCTTATCACTGTAGGTATATCACCATGTGTGTTGAGGGAATGATCCAGGGAGTTAAGAGCAGCACTGACATGCCTCTTTAACAGGAGCCGTAAATTGGCCTAAGTCCCAAGGGACTCAAAAAAGGACAAAATTATTCCACTTCATAAAGATAATTATAAGATTAAGGCTTCAAATTACAGGGAAATCAATTTGTCTGGAGTTGAGAGGTCTGGAGGTGTTGAGAGGCTGGTGAGCAAGAAAATTCAGAATTGGGTTGATGGCAACATTTTTTTCATGGACAGCATTGGCTTGCTAAAGGAGGCTCGTGTTTTACTAATCTACTTACTTATAACACAGTGAAAGATGCATTTGGCAAAGGGGATGATTAGATTTTACTAAAGCCTTTGATAGATTGCTATATGACAAGCTGGTAATTATACTTGAACCAATGGGATTGGATAGCAGATTAGTGTACGGAATTGGAGACTAGCTGCCTAACAGGTATCAGCAAGTTGTAAGTCCTTATTGTTCCCCTAGAGTCTGTTTTGTGAACACTGTGGTTTATTTGTATAAATGATACAGGAAAGGGCTAGAACAGCTGTTTGCAGATCACGTGAAGTTGGAAGAACTATGAGGAGTACAATGGATGTTGTAGCCTTGCAAGTGGACTGACTTGAATAGACTTTCTGAATGGGCAAATGAGTGTGTTTAGCATAGCAAAGTGAAAGGTTTTAAAAAGGTTTGGGAAGCAAAGACTGGATGTAGAGTATAAGACAGGTCAGGATCTTAGAGTAGGTGGAGGAGATGAGGGATCTGGAAGCATTGGTGGATAGACATTTTGCTAAAATTGTGATGACAATAAAGTGGATTATGGCAATAATGCAGAGCACTGCTGTGTAGGAATGTTATAAATATTATGAATAATAATTGTATAAGGCCGCACACAGATTACTGTGGAAAGATCCGGTAACCTGGTTTTCATAAGGATGAAGAGATGTTGGAAAGGGTGTTCAGAGACAATCTACTAAGATGGCATCTGGTCTGTGGAATGTTGAGTAAAAAGACAGACTGAGAGAATGCAATCTGCAGCCTTGGGGATAGAAGGAAGGGGGAGGAGACATGATCAAGACATAAGTTGGTAAGGAGTTATTACAAGATTTATGTGGATCAGATTTTTCATGGGTGGAGACAGGGGAAGAGGAGTAGTTGTTTAGCGTGGAGAATAGTAGGTGGTTAGAATGCGCTGCCTGACAGTGTGGTGTGCGACAGCATTTTGTGAGATGAGTCATTGCATTCCACGGAGGTGAGATGATAATAAAATTGAATGTCATTCTACTTTTAAGATTTGCATGTTACTGTGCCATTATAATGTTATAACAAATAAAATATGAATCTAACATATTCACAGTAGACTATTTTTCACACGTGTAGTGGTAGCTAGCCTGACCATGGCAAGGAGCCTTATATATTGGTTATTCATAATTATATTACTAAAGTAAGTTACAATGTACAATTAGAATACCTTTTCATTAATATTTCAAACTCAGTCAAACTGCCATCATCAAGGAACAATGTATGAACTGATATGTGCATCCAGGCACTACATAAGGTAAGTATTACTGAAGAAGAACAACAAAGACAAGTTTAAAGTCCTAAACAAGTGCCACAAGTGAGCTTAGATGAATGCCCTTGGCTGAAGTTCCAAGGATGTGTACTTCCCAGATTTGCAGTAGTTTCATGCATCCAAATTTGTTTATGTTTGGGTAATTCCCTAAGGCTGAGGCATATTTAAATTTGCTCCTGTGATGGAAGGTAGCCTTTTCCCATTGTATCTTATGGTGGCCTCCTTAACAGCATCTCCAATGTTAAATTCTTGAATGAAGGGTTTAAATTGTCATAAAACATTTCATTCAGGATTTAATTAGGATACAAATAAATTTTCCTAAAGTACTTGTATATAGGTATAAATGAAATTGTAAATAACGTATTAGTCCTTTGTTTTGTAAATTCCTCTGTTTTGCTATATTGTTAACTGTCCTATGTATAACCGAAAGGAATTGGATTTTTGTGAGAATTATTAGAACACGAAAGGTTAGATCGAAGTTCATATTGAAATAATCGGCTTAAACACATAACCTGAGGCAGTTGCAAGGCCTGAGGTGCACATGGAGAAGATAGAACTGAGTGCAAGGGGCTTAGATGCCGAGCTGAATCAGTGACGTAGGGGGAAGAGCAGAAGTGTGGGGGTATAAGAAGCATAGCGGAGCAGGCTTGAAGCTCTTTTTTCTCTTCATCTCCCTTTGGCTTTCGGGTACCAGTAGAGGTGGCATGAGCAGTTGGGAAGGACGATGGTCAGCAGCAGCTAAGCGACGGTCCAGTCTAGGCATATCTACGGTACAGCTAGACAGTCAGTGAGAACCGAAGTTTCATGCCGAATCATGAGGACCTGTCCAGGCAGAGCAATCTCGCCCACATCGGCAAGAGGGTGATTCGTGAACGTAGTCACTAGAGGGGCATATCTGAAGACAACAGGCCACAGAATGAGGTAACAAGACACGTGCTCACAAAGGACTGACCGGAAGAAGACACCAGCATGAACCAGATGGTCGGTAAAGTAAAATCTTTCTAGTTCCATTGTATTCAGAACTAAGCTGAAGTGCAGAAAGGTGCTGATTTATTATGTGATAGGACTTAATAATTAGTAACAGGACTCTAGTACTTAACCTACTGATAAATTACTGTAACTCTAAAAGTGCATAGTAGTAGAGTTTGACATTGAATTGTTGAGGTATGCCATTGCCTGTCAGCCTTAGATGAATGAGATAATCGCTAGCTTAATTGTGTTACATGAGAGGAAGCGGGACAACTTAAATTTGATATTGTCTCATAATGTGATTTATTGATTGTAGTTCTATTTTGTCTAGTTAATAATTGTTACGTGCAAGAGTAATTCAGTTTAGTTAAGTGAACTTTTGATAAATGTACAACGAGCTAAAGAATGAATAAACATTCATGTTTTCTTTACCTTATAAAGTTGCCTGATCTCTAAAATCAATGCACCACTCACTAAAATCAAAACTTGTATGAATTCAAACATGGGGGATTGGCTACGACTGCACGTAGAATAAGGTTGTTAAAGATTTGTAATTGGGATTGCTGTATGCTAGATTCTAGAATCATAAAATAGTCTATGTATTAACTCCATGATAAGGAGATTTCTCTTGTATAGGAAATAAGATGGTGCAGCATTATCAAACAAATTTTTCTTAATTCTGAAAGGGAGTTAATTCCGGATTTTGCATTCAAGGAGGCTTGACTCTAGCCCAAGACAGATTCTTTGTCTGCTGAGCTCTGCACTCATAACCAACCGAAGGAACGGCTACCGAAGGGATAGAATTTAACTAAAGCAGATCATAGCAGCAGAGGGGGTCAAGGATAGATAAATTACTGTGCATGTAGGTACCTCTAACTATTTTTGAACGGAGTTGAGTAAGGATAAGGGAGAGGAATTCTAGCATACCCTGAAACACTAAAACGTAAGAAAAAACAAACAATAATAGCAAAAACTAACACCCAACTTGATATGGTAAGGAGGTACCTTCATCTTTACTTGTGGTAGCAGACTAAGATACCCTGTTTCTCCAGGTTGGGGTTTTGCTTAAGTCTGGTTACGTTAAAAGTAAAAAATCTATAACTCAGATGCTTCAACTTGAAAATTCATTGGACAAAACAATGGATTACAACCAGGAAAGGATGAAGATAAAGGATTGGGAATCTCAGACCATGTGGATACTTTAATAGAATTAAAGTGGAGTGTAAGAAATATAAAAACAAAAGAACTGAAATTAGTAAAGCAAACAAAAGCCAAAAATAATATAAACAGAATAACAGTGTTAAATTATGAATGAAGATATTTTATATGTTTTAATACTTCATTCACATTTAACGTAATCTACCATGTCATAAGCAAGACTTGTAAATATTATTTGTTGTTAGTCTCTTGCTTGTAATATATTATTCATATAAATGCTTTTAGTTTTGTTTGTTATTAATTAATTATTTAATCTTCAAATATGTAATAGTAATGAAAAAACTATGTAAATATGCCATTCATTTTATTTAGTTTATTCTGTAAAATTTATTGTAAGAAACTGTGTGTATATAAATTTAAATGTACCTTATAAGAATTGCGATATGTTTTTTTTATTTGATATTTTTGTAAGTGAAAGTGATTTTATGTAATTCTTCTGATTGATTTTGATTTGTTGGTAAAGGAGAAATTGAGTTAATTTTAGTTAGCGTATGCTTAGAACGTGAAAGGCTGTGATATGGAGTGAAGCCGGTAGATGTAAGCTGAACTGGCTAGAACCGGATTTTGGTGGGAAGAATGAATGATTTTAATTGGAAAACGAAAGTAAAGAAGAGGAGAAGCATTCAGGACAGCAAGGAGTGAAGTAACGGGTGGTAGTAAGGGGATTTGGAAATGCCGTAAATAGATTAAGAAAGGACCGGGAAATTAATAGGCAATTACGAATATTTCTACGGAATTCTAAAATTACGACGGATTCCAATTATTTTGAGGAAGAATAGTGCAAAGCTGAATTTAATGCATAGAAGAAAATAAGGAATAAGTAGATTACCTAAAATGAGTGCATCAAGACTTGTGAAGTTCTATGTTTAATATTTCAGTTATTATAGTGAAGATTTCTTTTGAATAGTGTTTCTTCAAAGTAATAGTTAACTACAGTTTTAAGTGTGCCTTTAGTGAATCCAATGTGTGAAGGGTGTAACCCGGTAAGAGCAGTCTATTTTTTTTTATATTTCAGAGTGAAGAAATAAGAGTTAGCTCCGCCTGATATATCATAACATTAACTGTGGCGTTCTACTAAAAATAGCCGAAGTATGGAGCTTTAAAATGTTTCCCCCTTGAAATGATAACTGCCTCATAATATAATCAAGTGTTTGTTGACTAAGAGAGAATTAGAGAATTCTACTTTAAGAATAATTACTGTAAAAAATTCTGGAACATTGAACTGTGTGAACCATTTTCAATTATTCGGAAGAATATAGAATTGACAGCTGAATGTTTGATGCCTAATGTATTATGTTTGTTATGAGTATTTGAACTAAGTTGATGTATAAAAGAATTTAGTTATCTCATTGAATAGAGACAAGTTGTGACAATAGTATTAAAGCGTTGAAGGTTAAGATCTGTAAATTTAACTTTAATCTTTAAACCAAACCGAGTGGCTACTAGTGTCTCAGAGATATTTTGAATATTTGTTCACTTAGATTATCTTGTTTGGAAAATTATGCTTAAATGTACATGTTCTATAACCCTGTATTAAATGTTTATTTTATTGAATTCAATTTGTTGTTTGCCTGATTTTTCTTCATTTCACTGCTCATAAAACTTATTCGAACCTTGCGGAAACCTTTAAATGATAATATTAACCTCGGCCTGTAGAAAAGTGAGATTGCAAAAGTTAGTTGATGATTGATTCCTCTGTATTATATAGGCTAATCTGAATATAGGGTGGCGCAGGATATATTTCCTTATATTCGGATCAGTATCAATCAGCATCTAACGAAGTATAACCGGAAATTTTAGAGATAAGATAAGTTTAACAAACCAACATAAATGGATCAATTAGCAAGATAGGATGACCCAACAACAGCAACAAAAAAGAAATTAAAGGGAACAAAAGATATAGATGGTTATACTGTTATATAGTGGAGTAGAGTGACCATTTTAATTGATAATAAATGGAAAAATAGAATACAAAAGTACAATTTTGTAAATGATAGAATTACAAGTTAAATTAAAAACAAATATTAGCTTCTTATATATTATAGGAGTTTATGACCCTGAAAAAGGTAGAAAAGTGGATTCTTAAATTTATGATGAACTACAAAAATAGTTACATAAATATAAAAAAATAACTATATATTAGCAAGCATGAGATGTTAATGCTAGAGTTGACTAAACAAACATGTCATGACATGTTTGTTTAGTCAAAAAAAAAAAAAGTTAAAAAAAATAGATTACATTCAAGTAAGATAACATATATAAAAAATTATTATTTTATACAATTTTGTATGACAATTTCCCATACTTTATTAATAGCAAGAACGTCATTATGGTTTAGATTTGGTCTGTGAAGTAGGGCTTCATCACTTTCTTTATACAAACGTTCATGTTTATATAAAGATCTATGTAGAAGTTTGGCCTTTTTCCAATGGATCCTATGGTTTGGGTTTTCAACTCCATGTTGTGTGAGGCCAGATTTCTGCGGTTTGATAAGACGGATATGGTCTTGATGTTCCGAAATGCATTTATGAATAGATCTACCTGTTTGTCCATAGTAAGACAATTTACAGGAGCATGGAACCTCGTACATGACAGGTAGCATCAGAGGTGAGGGTTTGTCTTTAGGAGAAGGTAACAAGTTATTGATCTGGTTGATTGGTTTGTGGGTAGTAGCAAGTTTGTATTTTTTCATGATTTTTGAAAGACATTCGGAGATGCCTTTGACATAAGTGCCTCCGTAGCGCAATTGGAAGAACGACGGCACGTTGCACCCTTTGATTGGAAAAGGCCTAAGTTCGATTCTCGTCATGACAGGAGGAATCTTTATATGGACTTTTTCAATTGAAGTTGAGTTAGCCGATCTCATATGGAGGTAGCAGGTTTTTTTCTCCCGGAAACTCAGGTTTTTCATCCCGCATACAGACAAATCGGCCCTTCAGAACACACGCAATTTACAGACAAAAAAATACTAGCTATGGTGGTGGTAGTTGTAGGCAGTAGATGGCATTGATGTGGGTGATCGGTAATGGATCTGTGTGGTGGTGGAGACGGAGAGTTGTACAATGGGTGTCCTCCTGCGATGAGTCTTTGGACTCATCGTGGGAGGACACCCACTGGAATGTAGAGAACTGAATGGGGCTTCTGATCTAATTTCAAATCCTCATCTTCACGTGGTGTGCAATGTTAGAAGGTATCCACTGGATAATGAACAAATGATGAAGGGCTGGCAATTTGGAACTAAGCCAACTAAATTGTACTCTCTAATGATTTAAACCACAAATACCTATGATACATGATGAGATTTCACACCAGCTGTGGGAACTGCTCAATTAAGCAAAGCCCCAGCCATTTTCATCAGAGACCCAGGACAAACAGTGAAAATGTCAACTTCTGGAATAAACTCTGACTCAATATGCAGAAGATGAATTAACCCAACACCAGAAGAACTGAAGACAGGAATCATCAATATCACAAGTATTATTGGAAAGTATATCAAACTGTAGAAGAACCAGAAAAGTACCATGTGGATATAACTTTCATTACTCAGACAAATAAGACAAAAACAGGTGTCTTTTTTTTTTTTTTTTTTTTTCAATGTTGAGCCCATACACAGGAGGTTGGTTGGTCAATCTATAGTGCATTAGTATCATGTATGGGTGGTGGGTTGGGAAAGGAGGAATTTGTTTACATTTGATTTGAATGACTTTAAATTGTATTCCTTGGGAAACACAGCAGGTGGGAGACTGTGCCACAGTGCAGCAGTTGCAGGGATGAAGGAAGAGGAAAAGAAACTTGTTCTGTTTTTTCTAGGTGTACTGTGAAGGGATGTTGTGCAGCAGCTGCACGTGTTCCAATGAGCTTAGTACAGAACTAAGGAATTATTGATGTTATTTCAGATGAGCATTTCCCATGGAAATATTTGCAGAATATACGTACTGCAGAAACCATACGTCTGAGTGAAAGTGGGGAGAGAGAGTTGGTAAGGGATGGATCATTGATAAGTCGAACTGCTCTCCTATGTATTGAGTCGAGCATTTTGAGAGGACTTTTAGGGTCCCACCCCATATGCGGGAGCAGTATTCAATAGCTGGGAGGATTTTTGATTTGTATAATGTTAATAGCTGTTCGGGGGTGAACTAACATTTTGAGCAAAAGAGAAATCCTAGTTTTTTTGAGGCTGAGGATGCAACGGTTGTGATATGTTTATGCCATGAGAGGTTTGATGTGAGGGTGATCCCAAGCGAGATCTCAAACTGTCTGGAAATTTGGGTATCGTCAAAAAGGATACTGGGAAAAAATGGTTCTTTTTTTATGGGAAATAGTACAGAACTGGGTTTTATTGGCGTTGAAATTTATGAGGTTATCCGAACCCCATTGAAGGATGGCTTGGAGATCAGAGTTGAGGGTGGTGGTGGTTGTTGATGTTCTGTAGGTTGAGGTGAGTTGTGTAGGGTAAGGCTTATCAAATGCAAGCAAGGAGTGTAGTGTGCTGTCGTCTGCAAAACTGTGTATTGGGTTGGAGGTCAATTGCAGTAGGTCATTGATATATATAGCAGAAAGAGGGTTGGTGAGAGGGCAGAACCTTGTGGGACCCCAGCATTAATTGAATGATGAGAGGATAGGGAGCCATCCACCATCACACACAGTGTGCGTCCAGATAGAAAGCTGGTAATCCCACTAACTCATTTAGTCTGACCCAGGTAATCCCTGAGTCAGACTGAATGATGGTAGTTTGCCTAGTAGGCCTTTGTGCCAGACCCGGTCAAAGGCTTTGGAGATATCTAGTGCAACTACTTGAGATTCGCCAAACCTCTCCATAACATTTGTCCAGAGATGGGTGACGCATGTGAGTAGATCTGTTGATCAGCAGTGGTGGGATCCATATTGGCGGTCATTTATATAGTGAGTGTCTTCAAGATAGTGTAGCAGTTAGGAATTGAGGATTTTTTCCATTACTTTTGACAGGACTGAGGTAAGCGAGATAGAGCAGTAATTGGATGGCAGTGACTTGTCACCCTTCTTGAAAATGGGCTGGATATAGGCCAATTTCCAGTTTGTGGGATAGATTCCAGTGGAGTAAGAGAGTATATATAGGTGACATAGGATAGGGGTCAGTTCTGGAGCACAAACTTTCAGAACAATTGGGGGAATGCCATCAGGGCCAGGAGACTTTTTTTGTGTCTAATTTGGACGGTAATTTTCTGATCTCATCCTGGCAAAAGGATATAGGGGGCATTGTATGTTGGGTGTCTGGAATGGTTGGGGGACATTTACCATCGTCAGTTATGCATGCATTTGAAGCAAAGTATGAACCCAGAAGATTGGTTTTTTCTGTGGGTGATGATACAGTAGAGCCATCTGGGTATGATAGGGGTGGGAATAGTGTTGGACAGAAGTTACGGCCAATTGCATTGGCGAGAGACCAAAAGGCTCAACTGCCGTTTGAACAGGCTGCTAAGTTTCCTGCTTTTTGCTCTTTCGTCTTACTAAATAATAAGTATAGGATGTGATATTTGGGCAATAATGATCAAGGAAAGAAGTAGCAGAAATAGCATTCAACACTAAACATGAAGGAAAACTTCTTGATTGGAAGGCAGGTTCAAGTAGTGTTATGCAGGCAACTTCAAAATGGGAAAATGAACAATGAAACTTATTTGTGCATATGGTACCAGACAAGGATCTACTTTGATGCAGTGTAGGAATTATTCCAGTCATTAGTGCAGGCAGTTGACAAAGAAAATAGAAAGCAGTCCTTGGAGATCTAAACAGCAGAGTAGGAAATGAATCCCACCAGACATAAAGGAACATTTTGGAAAAAAGGGCAAAGTTAATAATAATGTTAAGTAATGGCTTGATTTCTGCTCAAGATATTCCAACTAGTCATTACTAACACCCTGTTCCAATATAAAAATGTACAGAAATTCATGTGGAAAGAAGACACAAGAAATAAGAAAAGCCTCACTAACTATGTCACTGTTAATAGTGATAACTTCATGCTAGTTCAGGATACAAGAGTGCACACAGGATCTGAAACTGGAAGTGACCATCATTTAGTTTCAATTATGAAAAAAAGTGGATATCACATTGGAAAGAACAGTATGTAAGAAAGTTTTAAAAAGAATTAAAGTTGAGTTGAGTAGTTTTCACAGGTAAACTGCATATTCAACCATGCAAACATTATTGTAGAAAAAAACAAAAAAACACTGGAAACAAGAACCAAAGCTCAAAGTCTCAGTGATAAACTAAGAAAGCATTGACTGTATAATAAAATTAGTTTAATCCTTTATCCAAGTGTGAGCAAACAAAGTTTGCGCCTGAAAGTATCTTCAGGACTGGGGTAAGGTGGTACAACACCAGAGCAACTCGTTGCAAAGGTGAAGCAAGCTACCAACAGTCCTATCTCAGTATCTCCACTATATACCGAGATAGGAGTGTTGGTATCTTGCTCCACCTTTGCAACGAGTTGCCCTGGTGTTGTACCACCTTAACCCAGTCCTGAAGATACTTTCAGGTGGAAACTTTCTTTGCTCACACTTGGATAAAGGATTAAACTAATTTTATTATACTCTAACCAAGTGAAAAATAAACTTTCAACATCCTTCTCTAAATCCAGAGTAATTTATTAAAAAAAAGGGTGGCACACCATTTAGCAACTCCTCCTATAGGTAGAGATGACCTGCTAATGCTTCTGCCTGGTATCTCGACTTGGGCTGGCTCCAATGAAGAGACCTCAATAAAGGTCGAAACTAGTCTGGGTAGTGGCCCTTCCCTTAATGCATAACATTAGATATATCCGCAAGGAGATGTGTTTTGCATTATAGGCGATACTGAGATAGGAGTGTTGGTAGCTTGCTCCACCTTTGCAACGAGTTGCCCTGGTGTTGTACCACCTTAACCCAGTCCTGAAGATACTTTCAGGCGCAAACTTTGTTTGCTCACACTTGGATAAAGGATTAAACTAATTTTATTATACTCTAACCAAGTGAAAAATAAACTTTCAAAAAGCATTGACTGATTCAGCTAGGGACATACAAAGGTGGTCTGAAAAGTTTTCAGCATAACAATAAAAAAACTAATTTATAATTTCAAAATTATTTTTATTTTCCAACATAATCTTCCTTAAGACTAATAGATTTATTACAGCGATGCTTCAGCACCATTATCCCATCCCTGTAGTGATTCTCAGTAAGATCTGCAAAATACCCCTCTACAGCTGCAATCACCTCTTGATTTGAAGAAAAACCCTGACCAGTGAGGAAGAGTTTTAGTTTTGGGAAGAGATAGAAGTTAGTGGGAGCCAAATCTGGGGAACAGGGTGGATGTTCCAACAATTCATAGTGCAGATCCCATAATTTTCTCGTTGCCAAAACACCTTTGTGAGCAGGTGCAGTGTCCTGATGAAAGATGATTTTTTCGTATATTCTGGTAAAAAAATCAGAATAATATTTCCTGGTTATTGTTTTACCCTTTTCAAGATAATTTTTAAAAAATGCCTTTAGCACCCCAAAACACCAATGCCATAACCTTTCCTGCTGATGGAATTGACTTTGTCTTCTTTGGCACTGAACAACCAGCTTCTGTCCACTGTTTTGACTGCTGTTTGGATTCTGTGTGTAATGGTGAATCCAAGTCTCAACCATAGTAATAAATCGATGCACAAAATCAGTTTTATTCTTGTTAAAATGCTCCAAGCATTGTTCAGAGATTTTCATGTGAGTGTGTTTTTGATCTGCTGTGAGCAAGCATGGCACCCATCTTGCGCAAAGCTTTTTCATTTGTGATTCTTCATGCAAAATATTCTACACGTTCTTTTGAAATGCCTATAGTCTCAGCTATTTCAAGCCCTTTGACTCGCTGGTCATCCAATACCATATCGTGCACTTGATCAATGATTTCTGGTGTTGTTACACTTTTTAAACGTCCTTCACGGGGATCATCTTCAAGGCTGGTACGGCCACGTTTAAACTCGGCAGCCCATTTCTTAATTTTCAAACACAAAAGAAAAGATTGCCCAGAAACTTTTATGAACGTTGAATGAATTTCTTTTGCCATTAAATCTTCTTTTACAGAGAATTTTATATCGCACGATACTCAATTTTATCCATTTCAAGGGATACAGAAAACACTTTTGCTTCAGACAGCTGTATAAAGCAAACTACTTGATAGAATGACTTGAAATTTCACATGGATGCTTATGACAGATGCACCAACTTAGAACAAAAAAATTTTTGCTGATAATGTTGCCATCTATGCTCGAGGCTGAGAACCTTTCAGATCACCCTCGTATAAGGTGAAGTTGTCTGCAAGGATAAAAAAAAAAAAAAAAAGGACTCCACAGTAGTCACAAGCTGTTTAATCAGTCCTGAATAAGAAAAAAGTGTACTGAATGTTTCTAAGAAATAATTCAGCGGATGGCCTAAAAGAAAACAGAGAAAAATGTAAGAATGATAAACTATGTGTAAAAGTACTAAACAAAACAGGAACTCACATCTTTGAGGTAGAAAATGCCATCAAAAACTTGAAATGTGGAAAATCAGCTGGAGTAGATGACATTTGAACAAAAATGCTTATATATAGAAGTATAACAGTTTTGCAGTTGGCTACACATTATAATTCATAAGGCCTTGCCTGAGGGTTGAAAGGTAGATGTGTAACACCTACCATACCATGCATTATCCTTAACCTTACCCTAAAGATGAGATTGAGGATGAATGGCAGAAATTTAAAGAGGGCATAAAAAAGGCAGTAAAACAAACAATTCCCAAATTTGAGAAGATTAGAAAACCCTGGATGAATGACAAGACACTGAAAATGATGGAGGAAAGAAAGAAACACAAAAATCGTCCTGAATACAAGAACTTAAACAAGGAGATCAGGAAAGAATGCACGATTGCAAAAGAACCATGGCTCAACAAATGCAAGGAAATTGAACTTCTGGACAAAAAGCACAAAACCAGTGAACTTCACGAAAAAGTTTGGGAGTCAAATAGCAAATCTTGCAAAAGGGTAAGTTCTCATTGCACTGAAGATACCAGTGGAAACATCCTAATGGAGAACGACAAAATAAGGGATAGATGGGTAGAGTATTCAAAGGAACTCTACAATCATGATAGAATAGATAAGCCAATGTAAGAAGATTTGGAGGGGCGTACTATTCTTACCTGGGAAGTACAAATGCCATTAGGAAACTGAAATCAGGAAAAGCTCCAGGAATGGATGGTATTATGGCAGAATATCTAAAGGCTTTAGATGATAAGGCTATAAGATCACTGGCTGACATATGTAACAAAATATACGAAACTGGACACCTATTAAAAGAGTTTAAGCACTCAACGTTCCTACCAATACCTAAAAAATCGAAGAGTATAGAGCAAAAGTTATGTTATATATATCATCCTAGAAAGAAATAAACATAAAATCAAAATGGAAATTAATGAAACATAATCTGGTTTTCAGGAAAATAAAGGAACTAGGGTACTCTTCAACATTAGAACTATTATAGAAAGATATCTGGAGAAGCAGAAAGAAGTCTATTTATGTTTTATTGACTACACAAAAGCCTTTGACAATATACAACATGAACAACTAATCAAATGCATCAAAAATTTAGGAGTAGATGGTAAAGATACCATATTACTGATAAATCTATATTGGGAGCAAACGGCTTCAATAAAAATATTAGGAGAAATCTCGGAGGAATTCCCAGTAAAGAAAGGTGTCAGACAAGGCTGTGTTCTTTCTCCCATATTGTTTAACCTCTATATTGAAAATATCTTCCAGCAATTAGAAGAATTTAAAGGAGTCAGCATAGGAGGCAGGAATACTTAAGATATGCAAATATAAAAAATACTTAAGATATGCAAATGATACAGTATTGCTAGCTGAAAATAAAAAAGATCTTCAAAACTTACTAGAAGAGATGCTGAAGCTAAGTGAAAAATATGGACTTAATTTCAACTTCAAAAAATCAAAACCATGCTGGTAACAAGAGAAAAAAGGAAGATACTCAATATAAATATTAAGATCAGAGGAAATACTTTAGATCAAGTAGAGAGTTATATATATTTGGGTCAACTAATTACAGAAAATGGAAAGTGTGATAAGGAAATATTAAGAATAGAAATTACTAGATCAACCATCATAAAAAAAAAAAAAAAAAATCAGCTAACGCCTTTTTATTCCCGTATACGGGGAGTAGGCGAGGTCATTTAGCCCCATCTAACTTTTGGAGACTGAGTGGACAGTTCGATCTCCACTGGTACCAATCAGAGATAGATTGCCCAAGGCTATCACTAATTAAGCGGTACACAGTGAAGAGAGACGGCTCAAATGTGCCGCCATCTCGTGGTCCCTAACCCTAACACAATATATTTAATGACTGAAATGATGTGGGTTCTACGGTCGATTTTCTTGAGTTTACAGGACGAAAAACCCGAGTTTCCGGGAGGAAAAACCTGCTTGCCCGTGCCAGAGATCGACTAACTCGGGAACCGGTCGAAAAAAGGCTTAGAAAAATTTCCTCTAGTCGCGACTAGACTCGAACCCAAGTCTTCCTTCGTGCGGCCAAGCACCATGGTGTGCAAACGCCACATCCACTGAGCTACACAGGCTCTACCATCAACCATCATTAGCATGAAAAACATTCTGACCTCAAGGGAAATTCACACAAAAACAAGAATTAGGCTGCCAAATGCTATGTATGGTCAACACTGCTATATGGAGCAGAAACCTGGACAATATCAAAATATTGTGAAAATAAACTAAAAGCCTCTGAGATGTGGATCCTCAGAGGAATTCTTAGAGTCCCATGGACTGCCAAAAAACTAATTTAGAAATATTAGAGATGATTGAAGATAGGAATCTGTTGAAAACCATCTACCTTGTCACATACTAAGACATGAATCCCTACAAAAAACACTTCTAGAAGGAATGATACAAGGAAAATGAAGAAGAGGAAGATAAAGAACAGATTAGATAAGAAATATTAAGGACTGGACTTTTTTCCCCTATGAAGAATGCAAAAGAGAAGAAAAAAATCGTACATGGTGATAGTCCATGGTAGTCAACCTCCTGGAAGACAATATCTGACAGGACAAAGTAGTAATTTTTAAAGGTCATTGTGTTATTTTCTTAGAATAATTAATTCTTTTATAGTAATATTACGATGATTTTTGTTTATTTATAGTATTTCATGTATTATCATGATATTTTGTTGGAATATTATGATTAAGGAAGAATAGTAGTGATTTTTATAGGTCATTGTGTTATTTTCTTAGAATAATTAATTTTTTTTATAGTAATATTACGATGATTTTTGTGTATTTATAGTATTTATAGACCGCGCGGTTAGCCTAGTGGCTTTGCGCTTCGCAACCATATGACTGGGGAAGGAGTGTCCCAGGTTCGATTCCCGTTGTAGACGTGAGGAATTTGAGGATCTTCCTCAGGCATAGCCAAGTTAGCCGGTCTTGGGCGCGGTCAGCAGGGTTTTTTCCGCCAGTTTATCTGGCGTTTTTCATCCCGCAAACAGGCAAACCGGCCCCGTGAACATACGCCTCTACACTCAAAAATATATCCCCCCCAGCAGCAGACCAGGCGACGGGTCGGTTGGGAGTAGTACTAACAAGAAGTCGCATCTAAAGTAACACGCGGACCCTGCATAGGTAGCGGGAATAACGCGTAGAAGAAGAAGATAGTATTTCATGTATTATCATGATATTTTGTTGGAATATTATGATTAAGGAAGAATAGTAGTGATTTTTATAGGTTATTGTGTTATTTTCTTAGAATTAGTTTTTATTCTGTAAAAAACTGTAAAATGGTTCTAAAACCTTGCAAGAACAATGCAGAAAATAAGGAGGAATGATAGTGAAACCTGTTAGCAAGGTGGCCAGCAATGCCATCCACTTTGATTGCGTGTTCTTGACTGTTGGGCTGATTGCTCATGTGCACTTAAAACACCTGTGAAATTAGTGATTTTAAGTAATAGTGTTATTTTCTTAGAATAATTAGTTTTTTTATAGTAATATTACTATGATTTTTGTGATTTATGGTATTTGATGTATATATTGATATTTTGTAGGAATACTATTATTAAGGTAGTAAAATGGTTCCAAACCTTGTAAGAACAAGAGGAATGCTAATGAAACTGTTAACAAGTTGGCTTGCTCCAATGAATAGAATCATGCCATCAGTAATGAATAAACTGGAAATATCTAAACTAAAGCAAATTATTGGAAGAATGACAAGGGAATTAGAAAATGTTGAAATGTGACTTGAAATGTATTGGAAGGACAAGAAGAGTAAGTAGTAGAAAAAGAGAATCACTGAATTAGCTAATATTTCAAGTAAATCAGAGAGGTAAAATAGACTAAAAAGGATATTATACAGTACAGTATGGAACTGTGTTAATGGGAGATTTAATTATAAAACAAGGACAATTTGGGATTTAGCCGACCAAATTGTATTCTTATTGGTTAAACCAAAATAAAAAATGATGGTACGACATGACAAAATTTCATGCCGACTGGGGCGTCACCCGGTTAAACAAGGTCCCCGTTGTTTTCGCCAGGGAACCAGGTCGAACAGTAAAAAGTCAGCTACTAGAACAAATCTGAAAAAACACCCTAACTCAACAACACCAGAATTAAAGATCGGTACTATCAACATAAGAAGCCTGAATAGCAAAGAAATTGAGCTAGCTGAGGAATTAGATAAGTACCAGATCGACATAATAGGGGTGACTGAAACAAAAAAGACAAAAACTGGTGAGATCTTTCTGAGCAATAAATACAAAATGTTATATTCAGACAATGACAATCAAGGAAAAGAAGGAGTAGCCATAGTATTCAAAACAAAATACGAGGCTCATCTTCTTGAATGGCAGGCAGTCTCAAGTAGAGTAATGTGGGCAAATATGAGACTGGGCAATGAGACTTATTTGTGCCTATGGTCCCACAGAAGGTTCTACTAAGGTAGAAGTGGAGGAATTTTTTGAGGCTTTAGAAAACGCAACTGACACAATGAAAAAAAAGAGAGTTAGCATTTCAACTCAATTGTCAGCTATGCTTTTATCTTTCGGTTGCGCGATCTTTAGTTAATACCGCACCAATCATATGCATGTTTTAATAACCTGCCTTTGCTGTCTGTTTCGCATTACGCTTAATTAACTTAAATGGAGAAACGTCACAAAAGAGAAAAATGTTCCTGGTCTGGGAATTCCCTTATTCAGGTAATATTCACTAATTTCATGTTATCAGTCTGTGGCGTGCCAGTATCAGTAAGTGGTGATATTATTTAATCTATTCTACGTTAAAAAATTTAACCCTGAGATGGATAAGTGGCTGATAAAAAATAAAAAAAAATTCCCGCAAACAATCACAAGAAGCAGAAACAGACTCAAAAAAAAAAAAGACAGTATTTCATATTTTACCAGAACAGCCCGCATCGTCTTCAGAACCAAACGGTAAGAGGCAAAAAATGTAATATATGCATTTGATTTTCACAATATTCGCTGTGTATGTTTTGTATTCAATATAAATACAATAAATATTATAATAATATATCTCTCTATTAAAATTTTTTTTCAAGGGGAGGCCGTGAAATATTTTAATTTTTGCAAAGGGGGCCCTTACATCCAGAAGTTTGGGAAGCACTGTCTTAGAGAATACAGAGACAAATGCAAGAATGGTAAACACTGTGTAAAACTAGCTAAACAAAAGTCATGGGAGGACTTTGGCAAGAATAGAGATAATAAATATCAAGAAGGTGGCAAAATATTCTGGAGGTTGTTGAAGAAGCTTAGGAATGGTGGAAAGAGTGCTGTAAAAAGAATTAGAGATGATAAAGATGACATGAAAACAGGAGAAAAAGATCCTTGAAGTATGGAGTAATTACTTTGAAAAACTGCTAAATGAAACGAGCAGTGATGACAGCACAGTGGTAAAAAAAACACTGTCCAGGCATGTAGTCAGGAATACATATCCATACTTGAAGTAGAAAAAGCCATCAAAGGCTTGAAATGTGGAAACGCAGCAGGAGTAGATGATATTCGACCAGAAATGCTGAAGTATGGTGGTATAAGAATCTTACAGTGGCTGCACTGCATAGTTCAGAAAGCCTGGACAGAGGGACGAATTCCTGATGATTGGAGTAGAGCTCTCATAGTATCCATATATAAAAAAGGGAAATAAAACTAAATGTGAAAATTACAGAGGTATTTCCCTACTGAATGTTCCCGGCAAGATCTATGCAAGTATACTTGAGAAATGGTTGAGAAGAATTGTGGTAGAAAAGCTTGGTGAAGAACAAGCTGGATTCAGGCCAAATAGAGGCTGTCAGGATCAGATCTTCACTTTATGACAAACAGTCGAGAAAACATGGGAATATAACAAAGATCTGTATTTAAGTTTTGTCGATTTGGAAAAGGCATATGACAAAGTGCCAAGAGAGAAGCTATTCAATACGCTACAGTTATATGGTATCAATGGGGCATTATATCAAGCAATATTTAGTCTTTATGAGTTGCCAGTCAGTAGTTAGAATTGAAGGAAGTACAGGATGACGGTTTAATGTTAAATCTGGTGTGAGACAAGGATGTACATTATCCCCTCTGTTATTCATTATCTATATGGATCACATTATGAAGGAAAGTGGCATTAAACATGATACCAAAATTGGAGATGTTAATGTCAGCTCTTTGCTTTATGCGGATGATGTTATACTTCTAAATAAATCCGCTACAAGTCTGCAAGATTCTCTGACTAAATTGAATAGCTGTTGTAATAGATATGGTATGAAGGTCAGCAATAAAAAGACAAAGACAATGAAAATAGGCAGAATCACTGAAAATGTCAACTGTGTTGTGAATGGAGAACCTGCGGAACAAGTAAAGCATTTCAGCTACTTAGGCACGATTTTTACTGAAGATGGTAAATTAAATATAGAAATAGACAACAGAATCAGCAAAGCTGGTATGGTGGGAAGTCAATTGAATAAATTCATATGGAATAAGAGAGAAATTAATCAGAACACTAAATTAGCTGTATACAAGACAGTGTTCAAACCAGTTTTAACTTATGGATCTGAGAGCTAGGTCAGAAGTAAAACGCTTGACCAAAGACTAGAGACAAAGATATGAGAGTCCTGAGAAAGATTATAGGCATGAACAGATGGCATCAATGGCAATATCATATTAAAAACGAGGATATTAGGAAAGAACTTGACATTGTCAACATCCAGAAATGCGTTAGCAGAGCTAATCTCAGGTGGTATGATCACTTAAACAGAATGGGCGAAGAAAGATTAGCAAAACAAGTGTTCTCTGCCAGGTTGGCAGCAAAACGACCCAGAGGAAGACCAAGATATAGGTGGATTGATATGGTACAAAGTGCCATAGACGATAGAAATATAAGATCTGATAATGTTGGAGTCTTGACAAGTAACAGACTGATTTGGAGGAAAATTGTAGATAAGAAGTTAGTAATGATGTAAATTTTTCACATAGTACTATCATATCCTGTACACCCCTTGAGGGTACATGGCAGGAATTTGATGATGATGATGAACATGCAACTGATCACCATGAAAATACTTCATGTTTTCCGGGTGCTAAAAATTTAATTGAAAGGTAGAATAGAAAATAGTAGGGCAAACAATTTGTTTAGTGGTAAATTCAGCATAAGAGAAGATATTCAAGGACTATAGAAAGAAGCAAGAATGAAAAGTGAGAAAGTGAAAATAGTATAATAACTAGACATGATCACTCAGAATTTAAAAGGCTATAATGGGAAACAATGCAATGTGCAGGCTTAGAAATGGTAGAAAAAATTAATATATAAATATATATAATATTTACATCTACTCTATAATATAAAATGATAAGCTTTTTTTTGTCAAGTTATTTGAAACGTTTTGAAACTCAGGGCTACCCTGAGTGTCGATTCTTCAAATTTTGAGTCATCAGAATTCAAGGATGAAGATATTCATAGGCACAATTTTTACTGAAGATGGTAAACTAAATATAGAAATAGACAACAGAATCAGCAAAGCTGGTATCGTGGGAAGTCAATTGAATAAATTCATATGGAATAAGAAAGAAATTAGTCGGAACACTAAATTAGCTGTATACAAGACTGTGTTCAAACCAATTTTAACTTATGGATCTGAGAGCTGGGTCAGAAGTAAAACACTTGACCAAAGACTAGAGACCGCAGATATGAGAGTCCTGAGAAAGATTAGAGGCGTGAACAGATGGCATCAATGGCAATATCATATTAAAAATGAGGATATTAGGAAAGAACTTGACATTGTCAGCATCCAGGAATGTGTTAGCAGAGCTAATCTCAGATGGTATGGTCACTTAAATAGAATGGGAGAGGAAAGATTAGCAAAACAAGTGTTCTCTGCCAGGTTGGCAGGAAAACGACCCAGAGGAAGACCAAGATATAGGTGGATTGATACGGTACAAAGTGCCTTAGACGATAGAAATATAAGATCTGATAATGTTGGAGTAACAAGTAACAGACTGATTTGGAGGAAAATTGTAGATAGGAAGTTAGTAATGATGTAATTTTTTCATGTAGTACTGTCATATTCTGTACACCCCTTGAGGGTACATGGCAGGAATTTGATGATGATGATGATGAGAATTCAAGGAGAACAGGCTTACCAGTCCAGAACTCAGGGGGTTGGGGGCCGTATGTGGACCCCTTTTCGAGTCATCAGAATTCAAGGAGAACTGACCTACCCACCCGGAACTTGGGGGGGAGGGGTCCCCCCAGTACAAATATAAATTTATATCTATATATAAATATATCACACTAATTAATATATAAAATTTATTAATTGGTGTGATACCTAACACAGAGAGTCACAGAAACTGAATTGTGATGGAGGCATGGTGAGAATATGTACAAAAGAACAACCATGTTATTTAATTGTGTTAATGAGAGGAATGAGCATTATTATGGAAATGAGAAAGTGAAGAACAACTGTGCATTCATTCAGACTTATTAAGTGCAGGGAATGTCAGCATAAGTAAAGCATTAGATAAGAATAGAGATCTGCAGATTGTCCAAATGGATCACGGAGATAACAGATATGAGTATACAAAAAAGCATGCACGTAACTTATTACATCAGTGCACAAATACCAGGAGTACCAGAAACAAATGGGTAGTGTTTGAGTAGCTGTAGTCCAGACATACTAATATTGAAAGCAAAGGGTACCATATTTTTAGGAAGGACAGATAGGTGAAGGTGATGCTAATGATATTAGATAATTTCAGAAGATACTGTTATTCAAACACTGGGTAGCAGTGAAATCTCATGAGAAAAATGAAACTGAATTTATTGAGCTGTTGCAAGCCAACTTCCTCAAGCAGCATGTGACACAAGGAACTCGAAGTCCAAGAGCGTTAGATCTGATTCTAGTGCCAGAGGGGGGTTTAGTTAATGACGCGACTGTTTTGCCTCTGGTTGGTGACAGTGCTCATGCTGTACTGACTTGAGAAGTGGATAAGTTCATGGATGTTCCATTCAGAAAAGGTTACATATTGAACTATAAAAATTTGCTAACGGGGGAGAGAGGGGGGAACCCATAGCGGTACCATTAATCTGTTTGTAGAATTCCCCCCCCCCCCATGTAAAGTAACCTGCATTCATGGTAAATTGAAATAATTCAAAAATATCTGGGGGAAATTTAGACTTGATTAAATCAAGAGTGTCTATAAGTGGTACATTGGTAAATAAGGAGGTGACATCGAAACTAACCATTATGTCTGAATCTTTTAGGATTAGATTTTTAACCAGTGTTTTGAAATGGATAGAATTTTTTTACAAAAGTAGAGGAGTTGCCAGTAAGGGGGGCAAGTGACTTGGCTAAATGCCGGGCCAGTTTATATCTATGCTATCAACTATGGGGCGAAGGGGAATATTAGTTTTGTGGATTTTTGGTAATCCATAAATACGGGGTGGTTTAACATGAATTGGTTTTATTTTCTTGATGATTTCTTTGGGCCATGATGTCACTTTTTTCAGTAATTCTACAAACAGATTAATGGTCCCGCTATTGGTTCCCCCCTCTCTCCCCCGTTAGCAAATTTTTACATGGAACACTTTGAAAACAAAGTACTTACCACAGCTACATACAAGCCACAGGTGTGGTTACGCTATGTAGATGATGTGTTTGCCATCTGGCCCCATGGACAAGACACTTTGGATGCTTTTGTCACCTACCTAAACAGCCAACACCCCAAAATTCACTTCACAGTAGAAAAAGAATCAAATAACTGTTTACCATTTCTTGACACATTAGTCACCCGCCTTTCAGATGGTGCACTATCTTTTTCTATTTACAGAAAGCCTACACACACAGGAAGATACCTACATAAACGATCACATCATCATCCAGTCCAACAGTACGGCATTTTAAAAACACTTACACACAGAGCCAGAGCCATTTGTTCTAACGATACAGCTCTGACCACTGAACTCCAATACCTGCGCCATACGTTCTTAGCCAACGGCTACAATCCCTACAAAATAGATAAAATACTACATAGGCCCATTACTCTGCCCTCTCCTAATACACAAGAATACAACATGACCATTTCTATTCCCTACATCAGAGGTACATCGGAAAAGATAGCCAAAGTATTGTTGAAACATGGCCTTCGCACCACTTTCAAACCTCATGTCAAGCTGGCAACTCTGATCCGCTCGCCTAAGGATAAACTTCACCCTTTAGCACACCCAGGAGTGTATGAAGTTCCGTGTGACTGTGATTTGGCCTATTATGGGCAAACAGGAAGATCAGCGAACATCCGCCTGGAAGTACATGAAAGATACATTCGCTACTATTACTATGGCAAGTCGGGACTGGCAGACCACGTTTTGGACACTCCTTCACACAGGATCAGATGGAGGAAAACGAATGTGCTATTTAGGAGTCGGTATAGATCTGAAAGATTATTTTTGAGTCAGCAATGGTTTTGAAGAATTCTCCCAACCTTAACAAATATGGTTGCATTAATTTGCCAAAAATTTGGGAGACGGTTATCCTAAGAAAAACTCCTGGATAACTGCATTTTTTTTTCCTTTTTTTTTTTTCTCGTTAGAGGACGCCAAAAATAGGACTTTAGATCTTTTGTCTTTTGCAATTATATTGTTTCACTCACTCACTGTCGCGTTTACATGTGTGTTGTGCTCTGATGATGCCGAGTTGAAAATCAGCGAAATATTAGCGTTAATAAAACATCTTTGTTGTTAAAAAGTGTTTGTAGTGTTGTTAATACCGTGAAAAATAAGTCATGAAGAAAATAAAAGGATAATAATTAACCACCTCACTAATTCTATGTTTTTTTTTTTTTTAAAATATTTTCCTAATTTGAATGAAGATAAAGAATATGATTGGATAAGAACACCATTTGCTCCTTCTCTACAATTTAGCAATCTTCCATGGTCATCCCAAGAAGAACTAATTGATATGAGAGCAGATTCAACCCTCGAATCAGAATTTCTTCACAGTGATTTATCGGAATTTTGGATTCGACGACAAAAAGAATGTTCTTCATTAGCAAAAGCAGCCTTAAATATGTTAATTCCTTTCGCAGATATCTACATACCTTTGTGAAACAGCATTTTCATCATTATTGGTAATTAAAAATAAACATAGGTCCTGCTTATCAATGGAAGAATTGGAAAGAAATCTAAGAATAGCCATTTCAAATATTTCACCTGATATTGACTATTTGTGTAGTAGTATTGAAACACATCCATCACATTAAATTGTTATTAAACTTCTTTTATGTTTTTAATTCTTATTTATTACTAATCGTCTTACGTTTCATGTGCTTGTGTACAATATGCAAATGTACAATAACAATATATCTATCTATATAAAAATCTGAGATAATGTGCCATACCAAATGTTCATGTAAGATGCTAAAAATGTAATATTTGCATTTGATTTTTGCAATATTCGCTGCATATATTTTTGGATATAAATTATAAATTAGTATTGAATATAAATACAATAAATATTATAATAATATATGTCTAAATTAAGATTTTTTTTCGAGAGGGGGGCCGTGAAATATTTTGATTTTTATAAAGGGGGCCCTGACATCCAGAAGTTTGGGAAGCACTGGTCTAAGGCACTTTGTACCGTATCAATCCACCTATATCTTGGTCTTCCTCTGGGTCATTTTCCTGCCAACCTGGCAGAGAACACCTGTTTTGCCAATCTTTCCTCGCTAATTCTATTTAAATGACCATATCACCTGAGATTAGCTCTGCTAACGCATTCCTAGATGCCGACAATATCAAGTTCTTTTATAATATCCTCGTTTTTAATATGATATTGCCATTCATACCATCTGTTCACGTCTCTAATCTTTCTCAGGACTCTCATATCTTTGTCTCTAGACATTGGTAAGTGTTTTACTTCTGACCCAGCTCTTAGATCCATAAGTTAAAACTGGTTTGAACACTGTCTTGTATACAGCTAATTTAGTGTTCCGACTAATTTCTCTCTTATTCCATATGAATTTATTCAATTGACTTACCACCATACCAGCTTTAATTTACTATCTTCACTAAAAATCGTGCCTAAGTAGATGAAATGTTTTACTTGTTCCACAGGTTCTCCGCTCACAATACAGTTGACATTTTCAACGATTCTGCCTATTTTCATTGTCTTTGTCTTTTTATTGCTGACCTTCATACCATATCTATTACAACAATTATTCAATTTAGTCAAGGAATCTTGCAGACTCGTAGCAGATTTATTGATAAGTATAACATCGTCCACATAAAGCAAAGAACTGACATTAACATCTCCAATTTTGATATCAGGTTTAATACCACTTTGCTTCGTAATGTGATCCATATAGATAATGAATAACAGAGAGGATAATGTACAACCTTGTCTCACACCAGATTTAACATTAAACCATCTTCCTGTACTTCCTTCAATTCTAACTGCTGACTTGCAACTCAAATAAAGACTAAATATTGCTTGATATAATGCCCCATTGACACCATATAACTGTAGCTAGCTTATTGAATAGCTTCTCCCTAGGCACCTTATCATATGCCTTTTCCAGATCTACAAAACTAAAATAAAGATCTTGTTATATTCCCATGATTTCTCCACTAATTGTCATAAAGTGAAGATCTGATCCTGACAGCCTCTATTTGGCCTGAATCCAGTTTGTTCTTCACAAAGCTTTTCTTCTACAATTCTTCTCAACCATTTCTCAAGTATACTTGTATATATCTTACAAGGAACACTCAGTAGGAAAATACCTCTGTAATTCTCACATTCAGTTTTATTTCCCTTTTTATATATGGGTACTATGAGAGCTCTACTCCAATCATCAGGAATTCGTCCCTCTGTCAAGGCCTTCTGAACTATGCACTGCAGCCATTGCAAGACTTTTATACCACCATACTTCAGCATTTCTGGTCCAATATCATCTACTCCTGCTGCCTTTCCACATTTTAAGCCTTTGATGGTTTTTTTTCTACCTCAGGTATGGATATGTATTCCTGACTATATCCCTCTAGTGTTTTTTACCACTGTGCTATCACTGCTTGTTTTATTTAGCAATTTTTCGAAGTAATTACTCCATACTTCAAGGATATCTTTTTCTCTTGTTTTCATGTCACCTTTATCATCTCTAACTCCTTTTACAATACTCTTTCCTCCATTTCTAAGCTTCTTCAACAACCTCCAAAATATTTTGCCACCTTCTTGATATTTATTTTCTATGTTCTTGTCAAAGTCCTCCCATGACTTTTGTTTAGCTACTTTTACATCGTGTTTAGCTTTCTTACATTTGTCTCTGTATTCGCTAAGAGCACAAGCCGACTTATTTGCCAGGAACTTTTGATATGCTTTCTTCTTTTCCTTCACTGCCTCTTTAACTTCCTGTGTCCAACATGGAGTTCTGATTTTTCTATCCTTGCAGACAACCTCACCACATGCCTCTCTGGCTAAATCAATCAGGGTTTTCTTCAAGGCCTGCCACTGAATCTCCAAGGTTTGGTTCCTGTTCTCAAACTTTTTCATTTTTTGTTCAATAATCTTTGTGTATTTTAATCTACAGTTCACATCAGAGAGCTGCTCAACTTTTATTCGCTTCATAACTTTCTTACATGTTATTCTTTTCAATATGAAATTCAATTTTATCCTGCTCAAGACTAAATAGTGAGCATTACCAATTTCAAATCCTCTGTACACTCTGGTGTCCTGCACAAGGGAGAAAACATCACTAGCAACAATAACATAGTCAATGAGACTTTTCTTCTTCCTTGCCTGTTCTCTCCATGTGAATTTGTACACATTTTTATGTTGGAACATGGAGTTAGTAACAACCAGTTTATTTCTTGAGCAGAAATCCAACACGTAATTGCCATTATTATTAGCTTTGCTCTTGTCTCGAAATTTTCCCAAAATATTTTTGTATGTCTGACAATCACTTCCTACTCTGCTATTTAGATCCCCAACAAGGTCCAACTTTTCCTTTTTCATTGTGTCAGTAGCTTTCTCTAGAGTCTCAAAAAATTCCTCCACTTTTACTTTAGTAGAGCCTTTTGTGGGACCATAGGCACAAATAAGTCTCATTGTCCACTTCCCCATTCTGATATTTGCCCACATCACTCTACTTGAGACTGCCTGCCATTCAAGAAGATTAGCCTCGTATTTAGTGTTGAATACAATGGCTACTCCTTTTCCTTGATTGTGATTGCCTGAATATAACATTTTGTATTTATTGCTCAGAAAGATCTCACCAGTTTTTGTCTTTTATGTTTCAGTCATCCCTATTATGTCGATCTGGTATTTATCTAATTCCTCAGCTAGCTCCATTTCTTTGCCATTCAGGCTTCTTATGTTGATAGTACCGATCTTTAACTCTGGTGATGTTGAGTTGGGGTGTTTTTCAGATTTGTTCCAGTAGCTGACTTTTAGCTGTTCACCCTTGTTCCCTGGTGAAAACAACGAGGGCCTTGTTTAACTGGGCGATGCCCCAGCCGGCATGAAATTTTCTCATGCTGTACCATCATTTTCTATATTGGCTTAAGCCACCATGAATACAATTTAGTCGGCTAAATCCCAAATTGCCAGCCCATCCTCGTTCGTTCTGTATCCAGGTAGATACCCAACAGGGTGCACCACGAGAAGGTGAGGATTGGACATTAGGTCAGAAGCCCTGGTAGGTTCTCTACATTCGTTTAAAGGCTATGTGGAGGTCTCCTCTCAGTTATACAGCTTTCACCCTTAAGCACCCCTCTCACACCAGACAGCCTCAAATAAACATCTCACTCACACCTAAAATCCACGATAATGTAATTAATTCTTTTTGATGAAGACCACTAGGCCATTTATTTAAAGAATTTTGAGAGAGATTGTAAAATATTGCTCCTATAATACATTAAGTTACCATAAACATAACTGCTTTTCCTTTCTAAGGATTTCTTCCATGTTAGGATTACTGTTAGATACTTTCAAGTGACTATCTTGGCAAACATCAGTGGTTCCCAAAACTACTTCTGATTGATAATGCCAATGATTATATCAGAGCACTACCTTGGCAGCATAACTTAAAGTGGGTAGCAGATAATGAAAGAACACAAAAAATGTATTTATTTATTTTTTGCATGCAGATTATGATTATTTTCAGAACTTAAAAATATTACTTAAATCTCTACATTTAAAATAAACAAGCTAGTTAAAATACTACTTGTGTCAGTCTTTAAAACATAAATGTATATGGTTAAAAAAAACAGCAATTTCTTGATGAATAAAACATTTACCGTGTAGTATTTTAAATTCTTTTTATGTAGTACGATAATTACAGACCTATAAAAAAGTTATTTTCACATCCAGTGCAAGTCTTCAGGATCCTTTATAACTAAATAACAGCTGTAACCAATTTGGATGAAAATCAGCAATAAAAAGAATTAGAACTATTAAAATATTCAGAACATAGAAAATTTCTGCTGCATTCTCAATGGAGAACATGTCTATCTCTCCCTTCCATCTGATTCAGACAGGTCGGGTCTCCTCCTAACGAGAAATCACGGCGAAATAATGCAGCCGGTATGCCACTCCTCTGCTGCATCCCTGTTGGAGGAATTCATGACTGTAGTCCGTGTTTTTTTTTTTCCCCAACTAAACTGGGGGAAAAAAACCCTACTGCCCATGCCCAAGACCAGCTAACTCTGGCTATGGCTGAGGAAGATCCTTGAGCTCCTCACGTCTCCAACGGGAATTGAACCTAGAACACTCTTTCCCCAGGCATATGGTTGCAAAGTGCACAGCCACTAGGCTAACCACGCGGACGGAGAACATATAGAACAGGTAAATGATTTCGGCTATTAGGCAGTTTTTTTTTTTTTTCTTCAAATGAAGATGGAAATTAAATATGGGAATAGAGAACAGAATAAGTGAATCTGTGGGATGGGTTAGAAACAAAGAGCCTGATTGAAGATTAGAGACCACAGATATTAGTTATGAGAAAAATTAGGGGAGTGAATATACAGGATCAAAGGCATTAAAGACTGTGTGAGCATAGCTAATCTAAGGTGGTATGGTCATTTAAACAGAATGGGAGAGAAAAGGGTTGCAAAGGCATTTGATGTTAAGATAGCAGGAAAAAACTCAGACGAAGATCTAGGTAGACTGATTCAATGAAAAGTGCCTAGAAGATCAAAATATTAGATATGACAATATTGAAGTACTAACAAGACAAGTAATAGAATAATATGAAAGAAAACAGTTGATAGATTTAATAATAATGTAAATGTAATCGTGTAGTACTGTCACAGTAGGCTGTACATCCTTCGAGGGTAATATCAAGAAAGTGATGATGATGAAATATTTTTTAACAGTATTTTCGGTGTAATTACTCCATGAGCACATTAGCACTGGATGAAATTCCAGCCTAGAGAATACCGAATTAACTATACATCAAAATTAAATGGTAATGGAACTTCACTTTGTGTTCTAATTAGAAATTAAAATATATGGAAGACTCTCAGCTAATAAATGACCACCAATATGGATTTTGCCACTGTTGGTCAATAGGTGAGCTACTCAAAATGTAACACACATCTGGACAAATACCATGGAAAAGTTTAGCGATTCCCAAGTGGTCATCTTGGGAATCCTTTGATATCTCCATGGCCTCTGACTGGGTCTGGAACAAAGGCCTGTAAAGTAAACTCTCATCATTGGCCTACCCACTGACAGCACTTGGACTGCCAGTTTTCTGACTTGTAAATGGTGGACGGTCACTTATCTTTTAAGTATACAACTAATGTACGGGTTCCACAAGACTGTTCTCTCATCCATCCTATTTGTTCTATATATAAATGACTTACTCCAGCAAACTACTAACCCATTGCATAGTTTTGTTGATGACAGTACATTGCATTCCTCTATTTCATTTGAAAAACCTAGCAATGCACAAATTATCACAATCTCCATAGCCCAAACCATTACCAACTTAAATACAGATCCCCAAAACATTCATCAGTGGAGTTCAGAAAATCTGGTCAATTTCAATGCAAGAAAAAAACAATTCTGTCTTATATCACATAAAAAAGAACCCCCCCCTCTTCCAGCCTTACTTTTGACAACACCCAAATCCCTGATGGTACAAGCATATTACAAATATTTTCTCTACTTCTTCAAAAAAAATTAGGTTTTCTTTTTTGCTTGAAGCGAACTACTCCTAACTTTATATAAATCACAAATTCGTCCGGGATGCTATAACTGAGAGGAGACCTCCACATTGCTTTGAAGGAATGCAGAGAACCAACCAGGACTTTTCCCCTAATGGCCAATCCTCACCTTCTCATGAGGCACCCTGTTAGGTATCAACCGAATGAACAAAGATGGGCTGGCATTTGGGAGTGAGCCAACCAAATTGTATTCTTATTGGCTTAAACCACAAGTAAAATGATGGTACAACACGCCAGCGAACCAAGGTGAACAGTGAAAAGTCAGCTACTGGAATGAATCCTGAAGCACAGTACTATTAACATAATAAGACTGAATGGCAAAGAAATAGAACTAACAGAAAAAGTACCAGATTGACATAATAGGGAGTGACTGAAACAAAAAAAAAAAAAAAAAAAAAAAAGGTGAGATATTTCTAAGCAATAAATACAAAATGTTATATTCAGGCAATAACAAACAGGGAAAAGGAGTAGCTATAGTATTTTCAACACTAAATATGAGGCTAATCTTCTTAAATGAGAGGCAATATCAAGTGGAGTGATGTGGGAAAATATCAGAATGGGGAACTGGACAATGAGACTTATATGTGCCTATGGTCCCACAGAAGGTTCTACTAAGGTAAAAGTGGAGGAATTTTTTGAGGCTTTAGAGAAAACAACTAACACAATGAAAAAGGAAAAGTTGGTCATTGTTGGGGATCTACATAGCAGAGTAGGAAATGATTGTGAGACATACAAAAATATTTTGGAAAAATTTAGAGAAAAGAGCAAAGCTAATAATAATGGCAAATACCTGTAGGATTTTTGCTCAGGATGGACTAGTTATTACTAACACAATGTTCAAACTTAAAAATGTGCATAAATTCACATGGATAGAAGAGACAAAGAATAAGAAAAGTCTCATTGACTATGTTATTGCTGATAGTCATGTTTTCTCACTGGTGCAGGACACTAAAGCATACAGATGATTTGAAATTAGAAGTGATCACAATTTCTTGAGCAGGATAAAATTGAATTTCATATTGAAAAGAATAACATGTAAGAAAGTTTTAAAGCGAATAAAAGTTGAGCAGCTCTCAGATGTAAACTGTAGACTAAAATACAGAAATATTATTGAAAAGAAAATGAAAGAGTTTGAGAACAGGAATCAAACCTTGGAGATTCAGTGGCAAACTCTGAAGGAAACATTGATTGATTCTGCCAGAGAGGCATGTGGTGAGGTTGTGTGCAAGGATAAAAAAATCAGAACTCCCTGGTGGACACAGGAAGTTAAAGAGGCAGTGAAGGAAAAGAAGAAAGCATATCAAAAGTTCCTGGCAAATAAGTCAGATTTTACTCTTACAGAATACAGAGACAAATGTAAGAAAGCTAAACAGTGTGTAAAACTAGCTAAACAAAAGTCATGGGAGGACTTTGGCAAGAATACAGAAAATAAATATCAAGAAGGTGGCAAAATATTCTGGAGGTTGTTGAAGAAGCTTAGGAATGGAGGAAAGAGTGCTGTAAAAGGAGTTAGAGATGATAAAGGTGAAATGAAAACAGGAAAAAAAGATATCCTTGAAGTATGGAGTAATTACTTTGAAAAACTGCTAAATGAAACAAGCAGTGATGACAGCACAGTGATAAAAAACACTGACCAGGCATGCAGTCAGGAATACATATCCATACTTGAGGTAGAAAAAGCCATCAAAGGCTTGAAATGTGGAAAGGCAGCAAAAGTAGATGATATTCGACCAGAAATGCTGAAGTATGGTGGTATAAAAGCCTTACAGTGGCTGCACTGCATAGTTCAGAAAGCCTGGACAGAGGGACGAATTCCCGATGATTGGAGTAGAGCTCTCATAGTACCCATATATAAAAAGGGAAATAAAACTGAATGCGAGAATTACCGAGGTATTTCCCTACTGAGTGTTCCTGGCAAGATCTATGCAAGTATACTTGAGAAACGGTTGAGAAGAATTGTGGAAGAAAAGCTTGGTGAAGAACAAGCTGGATTCAGGCCAAATAGAGGCTGTCAGGATCAGATCTTCACTTTACGACAAATAGTCGAGAAAGCATGGGAATATAACAAAGATCTGTATTTAAGTTTTGTCGATTTGGAAAAGGCATATGACAAGGTGCCAAGAGAGAAGCTATTCAATACGCTGCAGTTATATGGTGTCAATGGGGCATTATATCAAGCAATATTTAGTCTTTATGAGTTGCAAGTCAGTAGTTAGAATTGAAGGAAGTACAGGAAGATGGTTTAATGTTAAATCTGGTGAGACAAGGATGTACATTATCCCCTCTGTTATTCATTATCTATATGGATCACATTATGAAGGAATGTGGTATTAAACCTGATATCAAAATTGGAGATGTTAATGTCAGCTCTTTGCTTTATGCGGATGATGTTATACTTCTAAATAAAACCGCTACAAGTCTGCAAGATTCTCTGACTAAATTGAATAGCTGTTGTAATAGATATGGTATGAAGGTCAGCAATAAAAAGACAAAGACAATGAAAATAGGCAGAATCATTGAAAATGTCAACTGTGTTGTGAATGGAGAACCTGTGGAACAAGTAAAACATTTCAGCTACTTAGGCACAATTTTTACTGAAGATGGTAAACTAAATATAGAAATAGACAACAGAATCAGCAAAGCTGGTATCGTGGGAAGTCAATTGAATAAATTCATATGGAATAAGAAAGAAATTAGTCGGAACACTAAATTAGCTGCATACAAGACAGTGTTCAAACCAATTTTAACTTATGGATCTGAGAGCTGGGTCAGAAGTAAAACACTTGACCAAAGACTAGAGACCGCAGATATGAGAGTCCTGAGAAAGATTAGAGGCGTGAACAGATGGCATCAATGGCAATATCATATTAAAAATGAGGATATTAGGAAAGAACTTGACATTGTCAGCATCCAGGAATGCGTTAGCAGAGCTAATCACACATGGTATGGTCACTTAAATAGAATGGGAGAGGAAAGATTAGCAAAACAAGTGTTCTCTGCCAGGTTGGCAGGAAAACGACCCAGAGGAAGACCAAGATATAGGTGGATTGATAGGGTACAAAGTGCCTTAGACGATAGAAATATAAGATCTGATAATGTTGGAGTCTTGACAAGTAACAGACTGATTTGGAGGAAAATTGTAGATAGGAAGTTAGTAATGATGTAATTTTTTCATGTAGTACTGTCATATCCTGTACACCCCTTGAGGGTACATGGCAGGAATTTGATGATGATGATGATGATGATGAAATAAATGGTTTATCATATAAATGCTATGATAAACCATTTATTTATGGTTTATCATAGCTAGCTATGATAAACCATATCATGAATTTTCTAGCTAGCAGCACAAAATGCTTTTTGTGCTGCTAGCTAGAAAATTCAACCAGTGATAAGACACTGTCCCTTCCTACTCCTCATGAAGCTTCACATATTTTCTAAGGAATATATGAACACTGGTGAAGAAACAAATATGCAAAGTAACATGTTTTTTGTGTATTTAAGTGTGAGCATATTTCCTAACATGGAAATGATTTTAGAAGTTTCCATGTTTAATGAATACATGAAAATAATGAAAAAGTTTCTATAATTAATGATAGAAGAGGATATCTTTACACCCACAATTCATAACTAGTCTAGTGAAAAAATTTTCACAATGCATATAGCTACTCTATAAAAAGTTCCCTGGGTTAAAATAATATATGATTAAAAAATTTTACATATCATGGATTTTTGTTAACTGGGTCATATTGTGAATAGCATAATTTGGACTAATTAAGCAGCTGCCCTAGTGTAATCCTTTTATGTGCATAAGACAAAATACAAGTTTAGAAAAGTTTTTGTTTATTGCATAGCAAAGTTAATGACATACACAATTTAATAAGATGAAGTTATATATTGTTGTTCAACTGCTTGCTGGCAGTTGAACAACAAGGGATTTGTATCCTCTTAATTATTATTAAGGATGCCAGAAAAATAGCCGTTTGGCTTTCAATTTATGTTATACAATGAAGTTCTTAGCAGCTAATGATTGTAGGAATTGATCAAGCATAGCCTATCAGTTTTTTTCCCCCTTTGATGACTGCAATTAAACATAATCTGCACAAGTATAATATTTCATGCAAGAAGACAACTTCTCGCACGAAATAGTGTCATGATTCAGTAATAAATTTTCTAATGCTCTGGTTAGCAGCTTGTTCAAACTTGGGAGTGTAGCCCTCATCACTCCCTCCCCCCCCCCAATGTCCAGAAATATTTTGCTTAAATTTTTGCCTAAAAATCTTCATTTTCACTATAGCATTAAAGACAACCGTGAATATATGCAAATGTTGCATAGTTTCTGATTGGTTCACATCCATGACTGAATGCGTAAATCCACAGTGAGCAAAACAATTCCAAATGGTTTTGTTGCTTATTCCTCAGCAAATGTTGGTGATAAACTGTACAGTGTGTGTATGTGTAAATTATTAACTTTTGTACTGACCTCATTAGCAACTTCTAAGTAAAAATATCCTTGATTCTGTTGCAACTGAATGTCCCAAATCTTATGCCAATTCTTAAAAAATTCAGATCGCATCCATGCATTTCTGTTTGCATGGTACTGAACTGGTAAACTCTCGATTCTAATAATTTTATAGCAGAGAAATGGCCGTTTTTCGAATAAAAGCTTTTGTATAGTAATTCCTGACATTTGAACAGCATAACACTATTACATGATCCATGGCTTTCAACTTTTCCAAACATTGTAGTTTGTTTATAGAAGAAAACCATCCAATGTAGGAAGATAAATCGTTTTGTCAGAATCGCAGATGGCATCAACACTAAATGTTTGAATCAAGATTACATAATTTTTCTAACACACCATTTGACAGAGGTTGCTGGCTGACCCAATTAAACAGCATTTTGTCCTAAATAAATGAAACAAATTCTGGTTGTATTCTCAGTTTGAAATAAATAGTTTTAATGTGATTTTAAACATAATTGCTAATGACATTATGAGTAAATTATGCAAGAGAAGTAGTGTGGAATTTGTGGAGTGAGTTCGATGGGCAAAAGGATTTATACAAGATGGATGGTTTACATTTGAATGGATTTGGTGTACGGAGACTTAAAAAGGTGTTGAATGTAGTGGAAGTGGATGTGCAGAATCAGGGAAACTAGAGTTATTAAGGAGGGGGAGAAGTAGATATGCAGACTTTAAGGAGACAGTTGAGTGTATGAATGTGTGTAATATGCCCGAGCGAGTACGAAAGACAACAAATCAGAATGGGGTAATTAGTATAAGGCATCAAAATAGGGATGGGACAAATCGGCTTCTGCAATTCATGTATACTAATGCCAGAAATTTTAGGAACAAGAAGGAAGAATTTTTGGCCTTCATTTGCACTTCCAGGCCACAGGTTATTGGCATTAGTGAAACATGGCTGACAGAAGATGATATAGCTAGTGGGATTGAATGTGAGGGGTATGGTGTGTTCAGAAATGACAGGGAGAATAAAATGGGGGGGGGGAGGAGTGTTATTGATGATAGCTGATGAGCTACAGCCAAGAAGAATAGAAGTGGAACTGCAGGATAGAGAAAAGAGCACATTTGAGGCTATTTGGTGTGCGATTGAAACAAGCAGAACAAAATATACAATTGCATGCTGCTATAGACCAGGTGATGGAATAGATGGTGGAGATAGTATATGCATAAGCAAATTGAAGAAACGAGTGGAAGGAGGATAATTATTATGGGAGATTTCAACTATGGTAGCATTGATTGGAGGGAGGAGAGGACACATGGGAGGAAGGAATTGAATTTTATGCGGTTATTATGGGATAACTATCTGTGACAGCATGTAATGAAAAATACTAGGGGTCAGAGAGTGCTTGACCTAGTAATTGCATCTGAGAATTTGGCTGTAACGAATATGACCACGTTGCCACCAATTAGTGAGAGTGATTATAGGGTCTTGACTTGGGGGAGGTGGCTAAAGGTGTGGAATTTACAATTAAGACAGGGTACACGTGGAATTATCGGTCTGGTAAGTATGACAAGCTTAGGAATTTGATTGGTTCAGTGCCATGGCATGTAAAACTGCAAGGGCTAGATGTTGATAGTGCATAGGAGGCAGTTAAGAAGTGTTTGCATGAGGCAATGGCTGACTGTATACCTAGAGTGCGAATAATAAATCAAGTTAGGGTTAAATGGATGAATAACACCATTAAGCTTGAGCTGCAAAAAAAGAAACAACTATGGAGGGAATTTAAGGAGAAAGGTGACCAGCAGGCACATGAACGGTATAAAGTGCAGGCCAGAAGGGTAACGACTGTGGTAAGGAAAACAAAAACGGATTATGAAAGAATTAGCCATGCAGGCTAAAGAGAATCCCAAACAGTTTTTTCGATATGTTACAAGTAAAAGAAAAAATGTATATGGCAGAATGATTTTAAAGAATGCCGATGGTAGGAAGGTAATAACCGAATCAGTTGATATAGTAGAATTACTGAGCGAGCACTTTGCAAGAGTATATCATCCAGGTGGTGACATTGCAGGAAAGAATGAACCAATAGATTATATGGGAATTGTGATGAATGAAGTGGAGATGAATAGTATATTATAAAACCTCAATTTCAATACATCTGTGGGATTGGATGGTATACCAGCTCATGTCGTATGTGAAGTGGCTAAAGAATTGTCCGTGACCTTGACCATTTTGTTTCATTTGAGTCTCAGGTCTGGGGTTAGTTCTGAGGGGAAAATAGTTCCACTGCATAAAGGAGGTGCCAGGCGTTTTAGCATATCAGGAATGGTTGTCAAGGTCTTGGAGAAATTAGTCAAGAGAAAAATACAGGATGAAAATGGGATATTGTATGGGGGACAACATGGTTTTGTGAAGGGTAGATCATGCCTCAGTAACTTGCTCACGTTTTATAACACAGTGATGGCTGAATTGGATAAGGGTAATGGGTTTACAGTGATTCTACTAGACCTTGCTAAGGCCTTTGACAGGATACCACATGGAATTCTAATCAGTAAACTGCAGCATATGGGGATGGATATAGGGTTGGTGAGATGGATAGGAGGGTGGTTGATGGAGAGATATCAGAGAGTGGTTTATTCAGAAGTAAAGCCCAAAAGAGACGGCCTGTGACTAGTGGTGTGACGCAGGGTTCTGTTCTTGGACCACTACTTTTCAATTTGTTCATTAACGACATAGGAAAGGATCTGAGAGGAAGTGTTCACTTGTTTACTAATGATGCAAAGTTGGGTAGAGCAATAATGAGTGCAAAGGATGTCAAAATTTTGCAAGATGATTTGGATAGTTTGGAGGACTGGGCTAAGGAAAATGGATGTCGATTTAATGTGGCAAAGTGTAAGGTTATGCATTTTGGGGTGAAAAGATTAGCAGCAGTATCTCACATTGGTGGAATCGTACTCCAGGAGATTGATGAGGCCAGAGACTTGGGAGTGTTGGTGGATAGGGAGCACATTGCAAAAGTGGCTAAATGAGCTCATCAAATCACTTGGTTGCTGAAAAATACTTTAACAAGCAGAGACAAACAAGTTATTGTTCCTGTGTATCGAGAGCCTTGATAAGACCCCATCTAGACTACTGTGACCAGATATGGGCACTAGGGTTTCTTCTTGATGGGGAGGAGGTGGAGAGGATCCAGAGACGAGTGACCAAGATGATAGCAGGTCTATGGAATGAACCTTATGAGAACAGGTTGAAGATTTGTGGGTTGTAGAAATTGGTTGATGGGCGGAAAAGGGGTGATATGTTTGAGACATTCAAATTACTGAAGGGTTTCTATAAGATTAATTCAGAAGATATTTTTGAGAATAGGACTGATGGTGGGAGGACTAGGGGCCATACATGGAAGCTGGGCAAGAATGTGGCTAGCAAGGGTGTTAGAGCTAGGTTTTTTACTTGGAGAGTGGTGAATGAGTGGAATAAGCTGCCAGAGTCTGTTGTAGGTACCATGACTGTGAATGAGTTCAAGGCGAGGTATGATAGATACTGTGTTAATGTCGAATAGTTGTTCTTGACATGATGTTAGGGCCTCCCTCGATGAGTCTGTCGACTCCCTGGAGTTTCCCGTAATAATAATAATAAGTAAATACCTTTCACAGCTTACAAATATACAAAAAATAGATAGAATTTTATTCAAAAACTAATACATTTCATTCAAAGTCAAGTGCACATTGTCAGGGAGATACTGTTAATTACATTCAAAACATGAATCACAATAACGAGTCATAAATCAGGAGTATATTAGCTTGTATCTCAGGTGCATCTGAAGTATATGATTAAACTATTAGAGTTCAAAGAAACGACTGTAAAGTCATCATGATTAATTTCCTGATATGTATCCTCAAGGGATGTTGAGACTACTATGACAGCACTATATGATAAGTTTGCATTATTACTAACCTCCTATCAACAATTTCCCCTCCAAATTACTCTAGTAAGCAATCCAATATTGTCGTATCTAACATTTTGTTCTTTTTTTTTGATACTTCTGACATTATTAATCCATCTAGACGTAGGTCTTTTTCCTGTCATCTCGGCATCAAACACCTGTTCTGCTAACCTTTTCTCTCCCATTCTATTTAAGAATGGGAGAGGAAAGGTTACCACCTTAGATTAGCTCTGCTCACACATTCTTGAATGCAGATAATGTCAAGTTCCTTCGTAATGTCTTCATTTTTAATATGATTCTGCCATTGATGACATCTGTCGAAGTCACTAATTTTTCCAAAAACTCTCATATCTGTGGCCTCTAATCTTTTGAATAAGTGATTTATTTCCAACCCAACTCTTAGATCCATAATTTAAAACTGGTTTGAACATACCTTGCATTTTTTAAAATTATTTTTTATGTTGAGCCCATACACCCATCAATAAACCTATAGTACATTAGTACCGTGTAGTGGTAGTGGGTTGGAAAAGGAGGTACTTGTTCACATTTGATTTGAATAACTGTATATTGT
Source organism: Typopeltis vanoorti (assembly GCF_054136105.1). Lineage (NCBI taxonomy): Eukaryota > Metazoa > Arthropoda > Arachnida > Uropygi > Thelyphonidae > Typopeltis > Typopeltis vanoorti. The sequence goes on along the minus strand of NC_143557.1, from coordinate 141,317,931 downwards.
ATTCCTTGGGGAACATAACAGGGGAAGACTGTTCCACAATAGCAGTTGCTGGGATGAATGAGGAGGACATGTTGCGACGAGCCTGGTATTAACTGGGGGAATTATTGATGCTATTGCAGGTGAACATTTTCCATGGAAATATTTGTAGAATATGCATATTGCAGAGACCAATCGCCTGTGTGAAAGTGGGGAGAGGAGGAGTTGGTAAGAGATGTGTCAGTAATGTCCAATTGCTCTCCTGTACTGAATCAAGCATTTTGAGGGAGCTTTTGGGGGCCCAATCCAATATGTGAGAGCAGTATTCAATAGCTAGATGGATTTGTGATTTGTATAAGGTAAACAGCTGTTCAGGGGTGAAGTAACATCTTGAGTGAAAGAGAAATCCTAGTTTTTTAGAAGCTGAGGATGCAATGGTTGTGATGTGTTTATGCAGGGTAATTCCAACAGAAATCTTAAACTGTCTGGAAATTTGGGCGTTGTCAAAAATAATACTGGGAGAAAATGGTTCTTTTTTTGTGAGAAATAAGACCGAACTGGGTTTTATTAGCATTGAAATTGCTAATAAAATTATATTGACGATATCATTTTATTAGGTTATCCAAGCACCATTGGAGGATGGCTTTGAGATCAAAATTGAGGGCGGTGGTGGTTAATGTTCTGTAGGTTGAGGTGAGCTGTGTAGAATAAGGTTGTGTATACCGCTAGTTTCATGTTTTGGCTAATTTCTCTCTTATTCCATTATAAATTTATTCTACTCGCTCCCCACTATATCAGCTCTACCTATTTTGTTGTCTACTTCCAAATTTAATTTGCCATCTTCACTAAAAACTAAATAGTAGAAATATTTTTATTGTTCCATAGATTCTCCACTGAGAATGTTGTCGAAGTTTTTTTATATATTCCTGCCTATTTTCATAATTTGGTCTTCTTATTGCTGATTTTCATGCCAAATTTGTTACAGTTGTTATTCAATTTAGTTAGAGAAACCCAGAGACTCGCACTGGACGTGTTTAGGAGTACATCATCATCTGCATAATTCAAAGAGCTAAGTTTGATATTGCCAATTTGAATATCAGGTTTAATGCAAGTTTCTTTCATAATGTCATCCAAGCAGATGATGAATAAGAACAGAGATAATATGCATCCTTGTCTAACACCTGCTTTTATACCAAACCATCTTTCTATATCCCCTTCAATTCTAACTACTGACTTACAACTTAAATATAGACTATGTACTGCCCTGTATAACATTCCATTTATCACATATAAGTATAGTGTTTTGAAAAGCATTTCCTTAAGCACCTTATCATGTCTTTTCCAGATCTATAAGACTTAAGTACAGATCCTCGTCATATTCCTGTGCTTTCTCAATTATCTGTCATAAAATGATATTGATATTTACTCGTGTTTGCATTTCTCCTGAAAATTTTCTACTTATCACTGCTTGTTTCATTCAACAGTTTTTCAAAATAATTACTCCAGACATCTAGAATATCCTTATCTTCAGTTTTCATGTCAACTTTCTCTATTTCTAAGCATTTTCAATACCTCCAGAACTTTTTGCCTCCTCCCTGATATGATCTCAAAAATCTCTATTTGGCCTGAATCTATCTTGTTCGTTCTTCTTCCAATTTCTCTTCTACAATTTTTCTCAGCGACTTTTGAAGTATGCCTGCATAAATCTTACCTGGAACACATCATCATCGTCTTTCCGTGCCTACTGGCACATAAGGCTGCAATGCTGGTTTTTCATCTGCTCATGTCCCTCACAGCTGCTCTTGCTTCCTTAATTTTGGATTTTGCCTGGAACACTCAGTAGAGAAATTCTTCTAAGGAATTTCTGCTCAGCATAAAGCTGAATGTAAGTCTCACATTCAGCTTTATCATCTTTTTATAGATGGGAAATGCAAGAGGTCTACTCCAATCACTTGGAATATGACCTTCTGACCAGGTTCTCTGAATTATGCAGTGTAGCTACTGCAAAACTTTTATACCTCCATACCTGAGCATTTCTAGTCAAATACCATCTACTCCAGCTGCCATTCGACATTCCAAGTTTTTGACAGCTTTCTCTACCTCAAGTATTGATATTTACCCACCTTTGCATTTCTCTTGAAAATTTCCTATTATGGTTCTGTCGCTGCTTGTTTCATTAAAGTCTTTCAAAACTCCAGAGATCTAGGATATCATTATCTTCAGTTTTCATATCACCTTTCCTCCATTTCTAAGCATTTTCAACAGCCTCCAGAACTTTTTGGCTCCTTCTTGATATTTACCCTCTATATTCTTACCTAAGTCTTCCCATGGCTTCTGTTTAGCTATCTCCATGCACATCTCTCTCTCTCTCTTACATTTTTCTCTATATTCTTCTATTAGGACAAATGCCAACTAATTTTCCAGGAACTTTCAGTGTGCTTTTTCTTTCTTTTCCTTTATATTCTTGCAGACATCTTCACTACATACCTCTCTAGATAAATTAACGTTTTCTTCAGTTTGCCACTGAAAACAAGAACCAAGGTTTGGTTCTTGTTTTAGAACTGTTTCATTCTTTCTTCAATAATGTTTATATAGCTGGGTCTACAGTTTATTATTATTATTACATGGGCACCTCCATGGAGTCCGAAGACTCATTGCAGGAGACCCAATCTATCATACCTCTCCCTGAACCAGTTAACAGAAAAAGTGCTCCCAACTGACTATGGCAACCCATACTACTCATTCACCACTTTCAAAGCAAAAAATCTAGTCCTCACACCTCTACTGACTATAGATTTATTCAACTTCCAGAGATGACCCCTTGTTCTGGTCTCTCTAGCCAAATGCTGAAACATTTCCCCTGCTTCTGTCCTATAAAACCCTTTAAGCAAGTTAAAGGTTTCTATCATATCCCCTCTTTTTCTCTTATCAACCAACTTCTGCAATCCATACATCTACAATCTATCCTCAGAGGGACCTTCCACAGGCCACTCACCTCTGAATCCTCTGAAACAATTCCAAATGGCCTTGTTGCTTATTCCTCATCAAATGTTGGTGATAAACTGTACAGTGTGTGTATGTGCTCAAGTCTGGTCCCCAGGAAACCAGACTTGAGCACATATCAAGGCCATATAAAGAGGAATTACTACTTCCTTATCTCTACTTGTTAATGTGTTCTTCACTAGCCAAGTAATCTTATGGGCTATCTTAGCAATATATCCTCTAAACTTTAACTCTTTGTCTACAACCACCCCTAAATCTCTACCTTCATCTACTTCCTGGAGTACAGTGCCATCAATGTGATAAACAGCTTGTAATCTATTTATCCCAAAGTGCAAAACTTTACATTTTTCAACATTAAACTGATTCCCTTTTACCTGTAAAAGCTAATCAACTTTATTTTTTTTTTAAATTTTTACACACTGTTCTTTTCAATGTGATATATGGTTTATTCCTACTTTAAACTAAGTGATGGTCATTTCCAATTTCAAATCCTCTGTACTTTCCTGAACCAGCATGAAGACATCAATATCAACAATAACATAGTCAATCAGGCTTTTCTTATTTCATGTTTCTTTTCTCTACATGAAGTTGTGTACATCTTTATGTTAGAAGAAGGTGTCAGTAATGACTAGTCCATATCCTGAGCAGAAGTTCAGCAGATACTTACCATTATCATTAGTCATGTCCTTTTCTCTAAAGTTTCCCAAAACATTTTCATATGCCTGGCAGGAATCACTTCCTGCTCTACTCTTTAGATCTCTAACAAGTACTACTTTTTTCATTGTCTTTATGCCAGCTGCCTGCTCTAGTGACTAGAAAAATTCCTCCAATTCTTCCTTAAGAGCACCTTCTATGGGCCATAGGCACAAATAAGTTTCATTGTACATAACCCCATTTTCAAGTTTGTCCACATTTACTTTAAACTGCCTTTCAATCAAGAAGTTTATATTCATACTGAATGTGATTGCTATTCCTTTTCTGTGATCATTGTTGTCCACATATAACATCTTTTACTTATTATTTATTAAGACCTCACTTATATTTGTCTTCTTTATTTCTGAGATACTAATTATGTCCACATGGTACTTTTCTAGTTCTTCTGCAACCTCGATTTCCTTTCCATTAATACTCCTTATAATGATGGTTACTATCTTCAATTCTACTGACATTGGGGTTGTTCTTTTCCTTCTAGATGTTAAGCTTGAGCCTGTTTCAACAGCTGACTTTTCAATGCTTGCCTGGCTCCCTGATGAAAACATCAGAGCCTTATTTAACCGGGCAAATGCCTAAGATGGCATGAAATTTTATCATGTTCACCATCACATTATTTGTGGTTTAAGCAAATAGAGTACAATTTGGTCAGATCAGTCCCAAATTGCCAGCCCATACTGATTCATTCAATTCCCAGGGTATCTACTAAATGGATCAATCAAGTGAAAGTGAAGACTGGACATTAGGTCAGAAGACCCAGTTGGTTCTCTGTATTTCTTAAAGGTGATATGGAAGTCTCATCCCAGTTATTTGGCTCTAATCCTTTAAAAAATAAATAATTACTAATTAAAAAAAATGTATGAGTAATAGTGATCACTTCTCAAAACTTAGAGGCTGGCATGCAGTCTGATCAGTTGAGGTCAGGATGATTTTGTAGTGTTTCACATGTCTCAAGGAAAAGATGATCATATTTGAAATTGTTGGAATGAAGAAGTTTTGTTTGATTCCAAAGAACTCTGTGCCTAGTGTCAATAGAATGTGAATTAAGGCCAGACTTGTCAGATTCCAAAAATGTAATAGTTCTGATGTTCGATTCTAATCAAGGCAGAACATTCAGTCTGTGCCAAATGACATGAGCAGGATACTTGACAGAAAACTGGTAAAAAAACACAGGTCCCTATTCCCCAACATATCACTAAAAGAGACTCCCCAGTTTTTGGAATTTTGATTTCCCAGAAGACAGTGTTAACCTGTTTAAATTCGCCATCCATGAAGGCTACTTTACATGGAATAATAAGTTGTTCGAACAAATTGAAGAAATAGCAATGAACAGTCCTATCACCAGTCAGCTTATTTTACGACACATCTAGAAAAACAACTCTTTGACACTATTTTCCTCAGACTCATATATGGTTATGTTTTGTTGATGATATATTTGCAGTCAGGCTTCACTCTGAGACAGAATTATTTCAGTTCCTAGAGAAAATAAACTCCTTGCACTCCCATATGAAGTTCCCTATTGAATGTGAATCCAATAACCAACCACCTTTGTGGATGCCTTAATAATTTGTAACACCAGAGGTCACGTTGAATTTTCAGTTTACTGGTAGATACATTAACTCATACTCCCATCTTGTCAGTCTTATCATACGATCTGCTCTTCTGATTCCCTTTTTTGATGAACTGAATAAAATTAAAGGCAATCTGAAGTGTAATGGATACAAAAAAATTACCATTCAAAAAATTATTGATAATTATCATCCTTCTACCAGACTACAATCTGGTAGAAGGATGACATGGAAAGAATTTCACATACACTACTTAAAGGAATCCTGGATCTAAAAATTCAATCTATTCATATAGAATGAATTTATGAATAATCTATACCATTCTTTCAAATCACCTCAAAAATTATTATTATTATTATTAAATAACATCTCCGGGGAGTCCAAAAACTCATTGAGGGAGGACGCCTACTGTACAACTCTCTGTCTCCACCACACAATACACCAACGCCATCTACTGCCCATAAATACTACCACTGGTATTTTTTTTTTTACAGACAATCACAAACAACCATGCCCATGGCGGGATTCGAACCCGCAACCTTTTGGCTGGAGAGCGGATACGCTAACCACCCGGCCAACCAAACCGTCTTCCTTCCCACCACCTACAAAGGATCCATCAACACCTCTTTCCTTGCCAGGTGTCCAAGTACCCTGTACGTATCATCTTTGCTATTTTGAACAGACTGGCCATTATGACTTGATTAGAATTGAAGAACATCACGGCTATATTACAATTATGGAATCAAAGTCTGGATTTGCTTCTCATGCTATTGACACTAGACAGATATCCAAACCTCCATGGAATCCTAAGACTCATTGCGGGAGGTTGAACACTCATAGTTCTTATCTCTGGAACCACACAATACTACTTCATTCCAGCAAGTTCAAATTTCATCATCGGTTCCTTGAGACATGTAAAAATGCTAAGAAATCATCCTAACCGAAAGTGATCAGACTGCAGACGAAATTTAGGAGATTTAACCCAATCTCCTAAGTTTCGGGAGGATCATTATTAATTATATATAATTTTTAATTAGTAATTATTTTGAATTATTTTTACCTACAGAACTTTTTACAACTGTTCCTTTGAACTCTAACAGTGTAGTCATAGCTATGACCGAAACAAGTTAATTTATGCATGATTTATGACTTATTGTTACTCATGTTTTCAATGTAGTTAACGGTCTGTCTCCCTGATGATGTTAATCTAATATTCGATGAAATATATTGGAGTTTTTGAATAAAATTCTATAGCCATGAAAGTTATTTATATCAATTCTGATTTCGTTTTTGGTCTTCTGAATTTGTCCCAATAAAATGATTGCTTTGATTAATCAGTGGACCAATTAATTAACTGAAATCTAATGTGTGTGTGTATACACATACTGCTTGGAAAGGAGTCAACGAATACGACAGAGTGAGGAACAAATAGTCATTGCACCCAGATGTAGGACATCCTTTCACTGAGATGACTGCAGCAATAGGACATACTTTCCGCAAACGTATGATAATGATCAATGGGAATTTTAGACCATTCTTCATATAGGCATGTAATGAGGTCCTGGAATGTTGTGGGAGAACGTTCCTTGACCTCTCCGATGCACCTGTGGAGGCCAGTCAAGTGTGGTGATGTTCTTGACCACAAACCATGCAGTTACAGAAGCAACCCTATGACATGGTACATGTCTTGCTGAAAGAAAATGGTCAGTTCTGTATAAATGCCACAAATAGGAAGCATTGCATTGCTCAGAATGTTTAGATACCTCTCAGAGTTCAATGTTCATTGCATCACAAACAGAGGTTTGAGGCCAAACTGGGAAAAACAGAACCATACCATCATACCGTGATCTCCGAATTTCGTAGTTGGGGGTTATGCACCCTGGTAAGAGATGTTCACCTGTTGCCTGGTGAATGTTTCTTAACAGAGTGCACAAGAGACAGACAGACAGACACACACACACCTGTCCACCTGCTCAGTAGAGGGTGAAGCATGATTCGTCACTCTATAATACAGCTTTCCAAGTCACATCCCACTGTACACACGCTTTGCACCAAAGATAGCACTGCATGTAGGTTCAGGTAATGTGGGGCTTGCATACTGCAATTCTATCATGAAAACCCATGTTGTGAGCCTTGGTTCTGAATTTTTTTTTTTTTTTTTTTGTATGTATATAAAAATGGGTAGCACTTGTAGTTGACCTGGACAGCACAATTTGTCAAGCAGATAAGCCTGCAGCATCGCATCCCGCCACACTGCCTCTTTCAAATTCTGTCAGTTCCCTTCTTGCAGCTATTTCACCCAGACACAGTTGCACTGACTTGGGAAAATCACTATTTCCCAATTTATACCAGATGTGAACATGCGATTCATTACATGACACAATGCACCTTGCCCAAGGGTGTGTCCGTTGACTTCTTTCCAAGAAATGTATGCATGTGTGCATACATTTATATATATATACAGCTAATTCTCTTTTTACATGGCCTTTTTTTTTGAAACGATTTTGAAATAACACGGCTTAGAAAACAAAAGCAATTCTATTTATAAAACGTATAGTTTGATTTAATACAGTTCAAATGGTGCTTATTTTTAAAATTTCTCTTTGAATTCAGTTCTGTTAAAAAGAGTATTTCCATTATAATTATCATTTCCTAGAACAGTACTTACATTTGAATTTTGGGAAACCTCCTTGATGTTTTAAATATCAGGGATTACTCTACACTACAGAATGTACATATGTTGGTTTACAATTGTGGTGAGAAAAAGATCAATTATATTCACTTGTCATTGGGTCCTGGAAGCAGAAGGGTGCTATGCTGATTCCTCAAAGTTAAGCTGGTCCCTTACAGGAGGCCCGCCTATATAAAGCTGCTTGGAAGGAGTTAAGCTGTTTGCTAAACAATCATTTCATGTTTACACGTCTTGTATTTTGTTCATGAAAGTTTTGTTCGTGCAATAGTTATACAAGTGTGTAATAAATTTTGAAGTTTTGTACGTGTAATATCAAATTAGTATAATTAATTATTGATTATTTTCATAACGTAACATTACCCCATTAATCACGATGTCAGGTAATTCAGTTAGACAGAAGAAGAAAAGAAGCTACCGTGAGAATGATTAAGAAAAATGCTGAGGCCATTAGAAAATCTGTTCTTTATGGAACAAGATTAGGTGCCAAGTTGTCATCGTATACAAGACACATTATAAAGGCCCTAGTGATGTGGATAGAAGATTGCTCACAAAAAGGTTGCCATATGGTTCCCTAGCCATATGTAGGAAAAATTCTACAAACAGATAGAGGGGACAGCCATGGGTTCACCACTTTCCCCACCCTTGGCCAACTTCTTTATGGAGACCTTTGAAGAGAAAGCCTTAAACTCAGCCCCACAAAAACCTACCATATGGCTTCGCTACGTTGATGATGTGTTTGTTATTTGGCCACATGGCCCAGATTCACTCCTCTCCTTCCTAACACACTTAAACAACCAACACCCTAGAATCAAGTTCACCCTGGAAAAAGAGGAAAACAATAACCTCCCCTTCCTAGACACACTAGTCACCCACCAACCTGATGGAACCTTGGTTTTCTCAGTTTATAGAAAACCCACCCATACAGGCAGATACATTCACCAACAATCCCATCACCCCCCCACCTCACAACAATATGGAGTTATTAAGACACTATTCAACAGGGCAAAAATAATCTGTTCAAATGATCAAGCCCTAACCACTGAACTAAATCACATCCATGACACTTTCTCAGCCAATGGCTACCCCCCCCCCAAAAAAAATCCAGAGAATACTTAACCCAGTGATCCACAACCCACCACCCCCTCCCCTTCACAAAAAAGATTACTCTAAATCCATCACCATTCCCTACATCCGAGGCACCTCAGAAAAAATCAACAAAATCTTAAGAAAACACGACTTAACCACTTGTTATAGACCACATCGAAAATTGGCATCCCTTATCCGCTCCACTAAAGACCAACCACTCCCCCTAGACCTACCTGGTGTATACCAGGTCCCTTGCAGCTGTAAATTGTCTTACTTTGGCCAAACAGGCAGGACAGCAAATATCAGAATCTCAGAACACAAGGATTACATCCGATTTCACCAGTACAGCCACTCTGGGCTTGCAGACCACGCTCTGGATACTCGCCACAGAATAAGATGGAAGAAAGCCACAGTCATACACCGCAGCAAGTTCAAGTATGAAAGACTATTCATGGAATCAGCCTCAGCCCTTAGGAACATGCCAAACCTCAACAAATTTGGATGCAATGAGACTGCCCCAAATTTGGGAAACAATTATCAGAAGAACTTCAGCCCAAAGGCCAAGAACCACCAATATAGCCCGCCAGGGGGCACCACCAGGACTTTAGGAAAATGTTAGCTTCCTAGCTTCAGTTCTCATTTGCTGTTATGTAGTACTTGTGTGCACTTGTCATTGTAATAAGTTCCCAAGAAGATGGCAAATTGACGTTCGCCGAAATATCGGAAAGTATATATTAAAGTTTATTTAATTTATATTTCTAGTATATGCTGTCAATTCCGTAAATATTAGTTACCCATTCTATTTAAGTGATCATATCATCTGAGATTAGCTCTCCAACACATCCCTTGATGCTAACAATATCAAGTTCTTTCCTAATATCCTCGTTTTTAATATGATATTGCTATTGATGCTATCTGTTCATACCCCTAATCTTTCTCAGGACTCTCATATTGTGGTCTTCTATACAGCTAATTTAGTGTTTTCACTCATTTCTCTCTTATTCTATATAAATTCATTCAGTTTAATTCCTATCACACCAGCTTTCTCGATCCTGTTGTCTATTTCCACATTGAATTTACCATCTTCACAAAATAAGGATAATTTACTGACAGTTACTGATGTGTGGAAGAAATTTTCTACTTTGGATTGCATCAAACTTGCTAAGTTAGCGTTATCAGAATTGAAACCACCAGCTTTAAATGCATGCTGGAAAAAGAAACACCTTTGCATATAATCCTTTCTTTTAGTGTTGCATGGTGATCAACATTCACTTTAGAAATTATGGACTTTACAACCGTGTTATAAATAACCTCTTTTAATTTCCCGACGTTTCGATCTTCATATTAAGATCATCATCTGGAGCATATACAAATATACAGGACAAGCTGAGTTACATTACATACAGTAAGCTAGAGAAAAAAATGATCTGATCACAGGTTATTCTACTGGCATGACCTCTAGTGAAAAAAAAAAATTAATTTGTATTTTTTTTTTTTCACTTTGCATATAACTGAATATCCCAATATCATCGGATTAGCACATGCAGTTGCAGAGGATTCGATGATTTTTTGTCTGCAGATATTGAAGAATTGATGGTTGACAAGGCTGTTAGTGATGATGAAATAACAGAAGCTGTCCTTATGAATCCCGAACACTCACTGCAGGATTAATTAAAGAAGGGCTTGAAATGGCTAGTAAATTGCAAAGCCATTTTCTCACACATGATCCAAATACTGAACAGTTTATGAACTGAAGTCATGTATGGTGCAATATGAAGAATTGTGCAAAGATCTAGTCAAAACAGAACGATTAATTGCAGAGTTGATGGTAAAAAAAAAAAAAAAAAAAAAAAATCAACCTTCAGAATTATTGGAAATTAGTGCTAATTTAGTTCCTTTTACTGAAGAAAATGTTTTGCCATTGCAGTATGAACAGGACGGCTAGTGATTGAAGTGATTTAATTCCAGTCTCACACAAGATAATGTGGCTAATGTCAGAAAGTGACATCAAATATATGCTCTGTTTGAAAAGAACTTATTGTTTGTATTGAGTTTTCACATCTGGAACCATTGTTCTATTTTTTCATATGCACTGTTTCTTTTTTTTTTTTTTTCTGGAACCAATATAAATAGAGAATTGGGTGTATATTATATTACAAACTATACTCTATTATTTCGTATAGACTTTTCAAGGCTGTATCGTCTGTGCAATGATGTCAAGAAATACCAAGACTGTAAAATAACTGTAGTTTACTGATCATCCAAAATTCTCAAGCATATTCAGTTTCATTTAACTTTTTTTTTACCTATACTGATGCAGTTATTAATTCTATTAAATATTTAGATTACTAAAGTTAACAGGACAAAAAAAAAAAACTGCAGATGGGAAAAAAATAATAATAAAGAAATAAAAAAAATCATGTGTGTGTATATGTGTGGTAAGAAAAGCAAAAAAGGATTACGAAAGAACATTGGCCATGCAGGCTAAAGAGAATCCTAAACAGTTTTTTAGATATGTAGCAAGTAAAAGGAAAAATGTACATGGCAGATTGATTTTAAAGAATGCCGATGGTAGGGAGGTAACTGAATCAGTTGAGATAGTTGAGTTACTGAGTGAGCACTTTGCAAAAGTATATCATCCAGGTGGTGACATTGCAGAAACGAATAAACCAGTAGATTATACGGGAATTGTGGTTAACGAAGTGGAGGTGAGTAGTCCATTGCATAACCTCAATGTCAATACATCTGTGGGATTGGATGGTATACCAGCTCGTGTTGTACGAGAAGCAGCTAAAGAATTGTCAGTACCCTTGACCATTTTGTTTAATTTGAGTCTCGGGTCTGGGTTAGTCCCGAGCGGGTGGAAAGAGGGGAAAATAGTTCCACTGCATAAAGGTGGTTCCAAGACTGCTGTAGTAAATTACCGACCGATTAGCATATCAGGAATCATTGTCAAGGTCTTAGAGAAAATAGTCAAGAGGAAAATACAAGATTGGATAGAAGAAAATGGGATACTGTATCGGGGACAGCATGGATTTGTGAAGGGTAGGTCATGCCTCAGTAACTTGCTCACGTATTATAACACAGTGACGGCTGAACTGGATAAGGGTAATGGGTTTACGGTGATTCTACTGGACCTTGCCAAGGCCTTTGACAGGATTCCACATGGAATTCTAATCAGTAAATTGCAGCATATGGGAATGGACATAGGGTTGGTGAGATGGATAGGAGGGTGGTTGACGGAGAGATATCAGAGAGTGGTTTACTCGGGAGTAGAGTCCACAAGACGGCCTGTGACTAGTGGTGTGCCACAAGGATCTGTTCTTGGTCCACTGCTGTTTAATTTGTTCATAAATGATATAGGAAATGATCTGAGAGGAACAGTTCATTTGTTTGCAGATGATGCGAAGTTGGGTAGGGCAATAGTGAATGCAGATGACGTCAAAATTTTGCAGGATGATTTGGATAGATTGGAGGTCTGGGCTAAGGAGAATGGATGTCAGTTTAATGTGGCAAAATGTAAGGTTATGCATTTTGGGGTGAAAAGATTGGTGGCAGTTTACTGCATTGGTGGAACCGTGCTCCAGGAAATTGATGAGGCACGAGATTTAGGAGTGTTGGTAGATAAGGAATTGAAATTTAGTGGACACATTGCAAAAGTGACCAAAACAGCTCATCAAATCACTTGGTTGCTGAAGAATACGATGACAAGCAGGTTATTGTTCCTCTGTATCGAGCCTTGATAAGACCCCATCTAGACTACTGTGCTCAGATTTGGTCACCTAGGTTTCTTCTTGATGGGGAGGAGGTGGAGAGGATCCAGAGACGAGTGACCAAGATGATAGCAGGTCTGTGGAATGAACCGTATGAGAACAGGTTGAGGATTTGTGGGTTGCAAAAATTGGTTGATAGGCGGAGGAGGGGAGATATGATTGAGACATTCAAATTACTGAAGGGTTTCTATAAAATTAATTCAGAAGATATTTTTGAGAACAGGGCTGGTTGTGGGAGGACTAGGGGACATCCATGGAAACTGGGCAAAAGTGTGGTTAGTAAAGGTGTTAGAGCTGGGTTCTTTACTTTTAGAGTAGTGAATGAGTGGAATGCGCTCCCTGAGTCTGTGGTGGATGCTGTGACAGTGAATGAGTTTAAGGCGAGGTATGATAGATACTGTATGAATGTCAAATAGTTGTGATGAATATGATTTGGGGCCTCCCTCGATGAGTCCAATGACTCCCTGGAGTTGCCCGTAATAATAGTAATAATAATAGTAATATATATATATATGTATGTATGTATGTATGTATATATATATATATATATTATAAACACACACACACACACACTCACACCAAGCCTTACATGCACAATGGCAGGATCATTGGGGAGACCACTACTAAGAGTAGGCTGTGGCTTTGGTGGTTCGCATACATGGAGGTCCTTAATATCACTGGCACGGAAAATAATATACTCATATACTTCATCTCTAGGTGCGACTGGACGTTCTGTTGGCCTATCTTCGGTACCAAATGATCGAACTACAAAAAATGGTAGCTGTTACAAATGTATTACAAAGATAATATAACATATTCAGACACATATTCTTAAGGAAGCTAAGAGTTATTAAAGTATTTTTTCTTCTGTACTGATATAGAGTCCATCAAAAAAAAAAAAAAAAGTATACACACTTTAACAGAGGTTATCTATGGACTTTTTTCTAAGTTGGATCGAATTACAGTTGAAATGTGTAGTATGATGTTCTCTCAAAAGATGTCATTACTCACATGAATACTAACATCAACATATGACCGGTAGGACAGTCAAACAAAATGGCCGAGGCACGATTGTCATTCGAGGAACACAAGACCATTTTAAAGTGGTATTTAAAATTTGAGAATGTTAGTGAAGTTCAACAACAATGGAGGCATGAGTTTGCAACACAACCTCCAACTCACCTGACAAATGCACATATTCGTGATAAGTTTGAGACCCATGGTACCATGTGTGATGTGCACCAGGGAAGATCCAGGAGGTCTAGCACAGCAACAAGCCCTGCTTCCTCAGCCATGGTGTTGAAACAGTTCACACGCTCACCAGAGAAGTCTACCACACAATGTGCATGTGAGACAGGAGTTAGCAGTGCAAGCATACGGTGCATTCTTAAAGCAGCTAAATGGAAAGTTTACATCCCAAGATTATTACATGCAATGCAATAATCTTGAAGATGATCCAGATCAAAGAATGCAGTATTGTGAGTGGTTTCAACGCATGGTAGATGAGGATGAGGAGTTTGTGAGGAAGATGGTTTGGTCTGATGAAGCACAATTTAAGCTTAATGGAAAGTAAATCGGCATAATTGTGTTTACTGGGCTCCAGAAAATCCGGGCATTCATGTGGACAAGGCAGTCAATTTACAGGCTCAATGTCTGGTGTGGATTGTCATCTAGTAAGATCATTCTTCTTTAAAGGTACTGTTACTGGTCAAGTGTACCCAGACATACTATGCACATCCATTTTACCTACTATTCATGCACTTTATGGGAATGATCAATTTCTCTTCCAACAAGATGGTGCACTACCACCACACTACCACCAAGACGTGAGATCTTATCTCAATGAGAGTTTGCAGGGACAATGGATAGGACGAAGAGGTGCAGTTGCGTTCCTCCAACGTTCTGCTGATTCAACACCTTTGGACTTCTACCTATGAGGGAACCAAGCAGTAGTTCACCATAATAATGAGTGTCTGGATGCTAATGGTAACCACTTTGAGCACCTCGTGTAATTGTAGAAGTCAAAGGTAACTTGTATTCATCCCTTGATGTCTGTATAAATTTAGTATTACAACTTTTATACAGGTTTTTCTTTTGCTGAAGTGTGCATACATTTTTTTTGACAGACTCTGCATGTTTACAGTATAGATGGCACTAAAGAAACATTTTGGATGCAAATGTTTTCAAAAAAATTAAATGGCATGATTAAAGAAATGTAATGCTGTTGCTTAAGATAAAATGATGTTATCAACATTAAAAAAAAAAAAAAGCAAAAGTATTTTTTATTGATACCATTCTTCAAGAGAAATTGAATTTTGATCCATTTTTGGATTAGGCAATTTAGTGTAGCATATGAAATGGGTCATTTTGCCTAACAATGATCAATTCCCCAAATACTGAGATGAACAAAATTCAGCAGATTGTAAAAAAGTATCACTAAATTTAATCCTGCTAAAACAGAGTTATTTCTTTAATTTAAAAACATTTTGCCTAATTTTGTTGCTGCAAGCTCTCAATTTTTCAAAAGTGAGGTGATATTACAATGTTTAGTAAAGAATTAAAAAACTAAATATCAATTATAATTATGTCCAGCCAGAGAGGTGTTATTTTTCAGTAACATTTTTGGAACTATTTGCGTAATGTTGTTTGTAAAACTGTAATTAAATTTAAAATCAAATTTTAAGGCAATTTTTGACAAAAATCCCAAATTTCAATAAAATCCAACATATATATACCATGATGAATAATAACATAAGCTGACAAAATAGAGCAAATAATTAACTATGGAATAACTTATGTGAAACATTTTATTCAGCATAAACATTTTGCTCCAGAGCAGGGACGGGCAACCTTTTAAGTGGGTGTGCCAAAAGCGGCAAATCTTTGATGCAAATTTTACTCACGTGCCAGCCAAAATTTTATTATTATTTGGCGTCTTTTCAGTATTGGGAGAATCTTTTCAAATAATCAATAATCACACTAGAGTGATTATTGCAAGTCATGTAAGATTGAATGAATGTAAAAATTAGTGGTGGAGATTTTATTTAAAAGTCCTTTTACCCTGTTGCTAGCGTGGATATTTTTTAAGTGTAAGTGTAATTCTAGCTGCCATATACAGCCACACAATTTTTAACATCAGCAAAAGAGTAAACAATAATTCTGATTTTTTTTTTGTTTTTGTTATTAATAAAGATCAATCAGACATATGTTTTTTTTCGAGTTTTTCAAATATTACAGTGCACAATATCATAATCGTTTTACTTGACTAAAGCACAATAAAAGAAAAGAAAATTAAAGATTTTTTTAAATTCTAAATCCCTTACAAGTAATACATAAAAATTACAAATAAAATGTTATTTTACCTACATAACATATTAAACAGAAATTAATCTTTAGCATTTTTTTTTAGCAGAAAACATCAATGGATGTTTTATTTATTTAGCATCAATGAGACTTCTGCTGCTGAATTACTAATGACAGATAATTTATATATATTTTGTAACCTGTAGACATATGCATGCGCTACTATCATCTGTAAGGCTACTCCTTACGAGAATTAACAAAGTTTATCACTGAGAACAATGATTCACAAGAATATGTAGATGCTAAATGGACAATAATGCTGTTGCAAAGGTATTTAAACATACAGAAGTTTCTGGAATAGTATTCAAAGTCCTTAGTACTCATTTTCCACACTTCTCACTGTTACTCCAGTCTATAATCACTCCTTTTCAATACTTTCCAAGTTAACTCTCAGGTCAACAAATTCCTGTCCCCAAATTGGGATACCTTGAAAATCAATCAACTGCATTTCAAAATCATCCATATTTATCCACAAAAACACCTGCAAGTTCAATTCAGCCAGTTTTATAGTGTATGGAAACTTAATGAATTTTGCAGTCTCTTCTAATTTTCTGAACTTCTTAGAACAGCTCAACAGTTGACACAATGATGTTTAAAAATAGCTTTTGAAGACATTGGCAGTCTGTTTTTGCATCCTTTTGGAGATGTATTTCTTGAGGTTTGGAAAATATCTAAATCTCTCACTGTCTACATTCCGCTTATAAAACTGCTAGTTTCATTTCAAACGCCTTTATGTCATCAAACATAACATCAAGAATCCTACCAGAGCCCTGTAGTTTAAGATTCAAGTCATTTAAATGTTTGCAAAAATCTGCAAAAAACATCAGTTTACAAACCCACAAGATGTCATCCATTTCTTTATAAGACATTTGTTGATAAGTCAAAAATAGATTTATCTCATCCAGGCATTCAACAAATCGTTTCAGAATGAGACCTCTACTAAGCCAACAAACATTGTTGTACATTTTTAGTCCTTTGTACACCAAATCCACCTCATTCAATAGATTCTGAAATTGTATTTTATTCAAAGCACGTGCAGAAATGTAACTAACAACCTTGGTTACTGTTTGCATTACTTCTTGAAGTTCCTTTAAGCCAACTTTTGTCTCCTTATGTATGATGCAATGAAAACCTATCAGTGAATGACCAACATGTTTTGTAAAGAGATTTACAAATCCTGCTTCCTTACCAATCATGCTGGGTGCACCATCTGTTATGACAGATACCACTTCTGAAATATCAATTTGTTGAATAGTTAATTCGTTCATAACTGCTTTACATATTTCAACCCCAGCGGTACGCTCAGGTAGTGTTACAAGGTTAATTAATCACCTATTCACAACTTCGTCAACTCTACAAAATCAAGCACACATTGCTAGTCTAGCTGATGATGTAATGTCTGTGCTCTCATCAACAAAAATAGAAAAGAACTTAAAGCCAAATATTTTGTTAATTGTTCTGCTGAATTCCTTTCCAACTTAATTATTATTATTACATAACACCTGCAGGGAGTCCAAAGACTCATCGAGGGAGGATACCTACTCCACAACTCAATCCACCAACTACAACGAACCGCAACTACTTTCATCATCTACACCAATGCCATCTACCACCACCACTAGTATTTTCACAGACAATCACAAACATCCATGCCCATGACAGGATTCGAACCCACAGCCTTTTGGCTGGAGAGCAGATATGCTAACCACTTGGCCAACCAGGCCGGCAATATCCTATCCTTAACTGTTTTTCTACTCACAGCAAATCTTTAATGCTCAGAATAATTTTTGCCTTTTAAATTTCATCAAAATGTTTTTTTTCTGTCTTGCTCAGTCAGCAAGAAATTAATCCTCTCTGTTGTTACTCACTTTTATTGCTTAAGTTCTTATGACCAGTTTCAAAATGTCTATTTACAGATGAAGTCCTACAAACAACTGATTCGGAACATAAAATGCATAATGTTTTATTATCTTTCTTAATCATATCAAAATTTTCAGTCCAGTATTCTTTAAATTCTCTAATATCCTCTTCATTTGAATGTTTCTTTGCTGGTGGTTTTGGCATTAAACTCACAATAAATACTTCCAATTAATATTTTAATGACTTATGATTTAATTAAATCCAAATCCACATATGTTCACACTTTAGACAACTGATAAATTCTTTACAAAACAAGAAAAAGTATATAAAATGATGGTAAAGGAGTCAAGTCACGACTGGCTGCCTGGCGAATTATGCAACAACTGAATGGGACAAAACTTGTAAGTCAGTATATCGCT
The DNA here is from genome assembly GCF_054136105.1 of Typopeltis vanoorti. Classification (NCBI taxonomy): domain Eukaryota; kingdom Metazoa; phylum Arthropoda; class Arachnida; order Uropygi; family Thelyphonidae; genus Typopeltis; species Typopeltis vanoorti. The sequence continues at coordinate 141,299,480 of NC_143557.1, read as the reverse complement.
TAGATAGATGGCTTGGAAATAGGATGTTTCTTTCATTTTCTTCTTACTTTTTATTACTAAAACAGCTGATAGTGTTTGTTTCTTTATTGCATTTTTATTTGGTATCATTCTACTTAATAAAACTGCATTCTATTAAGTTAAAGTATCCAACTCAGCAAAGATGTTGGATATGTATTTATTTAGCCCTCCACATTTTGATCTCTATATCAAATTCATCATCATCATCAGGAATACATATGTAGGTAAAACACAAGCTACATCACAATACACATAAGTAAGCTGTAGCAACTGCATTGTTAACCATTTATACTATATTAAAAATAATAAAAAAATTAAAAGTGGAACTACATGTAGTATGCACTCCTTCTGGATGTTAGCAAGCGATGCAGTACAATTATGTCCATTATTATATTTTGCAAGTCAGCAAATTCAATAAGATAACTGATTGATAACAACTCGTACACTGAGACTTCTTTTCATTATTTTTTAAAGTGAGCCTTGGGTTGCATGCCAGAAAAGTTGTTGGTGTGCCACGTTTGGCTCACACCCTGGCTCCAGAGCATCTTCAGTATGTTTTTAAATTAAACAAGTAGAACTAATAACTGGAAGTCAATAATGAAAACGTAAACTATTTGTACCTGACAGAGTGGCAGTCTAATACACACTAAGGTCATAACTGCATAAATTTAAACAAGAGATAAATTATTAATTCTAAAAAACTATTGACTATGGAACATGTGAAGAATAGCTATTTCCCATAGGAGGGATAACAGCTTCTGTTCAAATTTGGATGGTGAAGCAAGATTTCAGAACGTTTTCCATTTCATTCTATGAAAACTGCTTTTGTGAAGGACCTTAATGTTTTTACGCCCCCGTCCAAAATATATAAGGTTCTATAGTGATGGCAGGTTCAACTAATCCAAACTGCTCTAGCCCATGGAATTTAACAGAATATGTTCACACCATGAATGTGTTAATTTTTTATTACATTTAAAAAGGAGCTCAAAAAGGAGACTGTTAATAATTATGAACAGATTTATAGAAATCAAATTAATCTAACAGGTACATAAAACACCTTTCATATCATCTGGTTAATTAATAAGTGCTGAAAATAAGAGTAGTCCAATTACTTCTTAAGACGATGGCAAAATTTATTTGACAATGGCTTAATGATGGTATTCATTCATCTTAGATGAATGGCATCATACCACATGAATCAATACCATCATTACGCAGGAGGGATTGAAAAAGAAAAGATGTGAAGGGAATATAAAGAAAAAAGTGATTAGCAAGCCCATGAACTATATAAGGCATGGGCAAGAAGGGTGAACTATGATAGAATATCATGCTGCTGCATGTGCTAAACAAGGCTGTTTTCTTGAGGGATCCAGGGTGAACAGTGAAAAGACAGCTACTGCAAACTCAACACCAGCATAACTGAAGCTAGGCACAATTAGAGAAATATCATGCTGATGTTATGGTAAGGAAAGCCAAAACAAATTATAAGAGGAATCTAGTTGAGGTCAAAAGTCTTTCGCCATGTGGTAAATAAAGAAAGAATGACTTCAACAAATGCTAGTGGCATGGAAATAACAGAAGAAAATAAAATAGTTGAGTTACTGAGTGATTATTTTGCAAGCATGTACCATCCAGTACCAGGCGCAACATGATTAAATGGCATATCACACAAGCTGATATGCCATTTAATCCATGAACTAATTACTGATCTAATAACAGAAATTATTCTCAGTGGAATGAGTGCTTTTATTTCCACTCCACTCAAAACCATTAATGCTGATCTCCTTGCCATTTTCAACTGGGGTGAGGATAACCTGTTGAATTTTAATGCCACCAAAACAATCCTGTCTCATCTCCAGGCAGAAAGATCATGTTTCACTCTCCCTTACTTTTGACAATATTCTGCTTTCCAACCAGGATCAATTTTTCTTCTTGGGTTAAATTTCACATCTAACCAATCCTGGCATAAGGTATCACGTTCAATGCCTCCAAAAAATTCTGGAATTCTTTTTCATTCAAAACAGGACTTCCCTGCTGCTCAACTCCCAACATGAGAATATTATAAATTAAAGATGCCACGAAATTATATTCTTGGTTTAATCCTTTATCCAAGTGTAAGCAAACAAAGTTTGCTCGTGAAGCAAGTTCATGACTGGGCAACTCGTATATAGCGGCTAATGACTTTCCAACACTTGTTTTAGTATCCCACAATTAGAACACTGTTCCCACATATGGAGTACACTTCTAAGCTCCCTCAGAATGCTTGATCAGAAGTGAGCAATTCCCCTAACTGATAACTATGCTTTTTCTTACTGTTGACTTGCACTGAACTGGCTGCTACAGATCCTTCCACTTTCCTCTAATCATGTACAAACATGAGCAGCTACTGGTTAACAGCATGTAGAGTCCAACTCCAAATCCATCAAATCAACTTTTCATCCTCTGCCTTTATCCCCTACATTTCTGCATTCTGGAACAGTCTTTGTTGTTTTCTTCAATAATTACAACCCTCAGCTCTTCAAGAAATGTATCAAATTTCTTTCTTCTTTCTAACCACTTGCCCCCCCACATGGCAGTTCCATTTCATAGGCCTTGAAAACTCTCATAGTTGGGATGAAATGAAAAAAAAAAAAAAAAAAATTTAACTACACTCCTCCTGGTCCAGTCAGTTCTATCACAGTTATTGAAGCTTTTTAGTATACAAACCCTCACTCACAACAACCTCCTTATACAGCTTCCAGGGATGGTGTCCCCCATCTCCAGCCATTCTATGAAAAATCTCATCCATATTAATCTAGTACCCCTTACCAACTTATATGTCTCCCCTCTTCCTTCTAAACCCTAGATTCTGCAACCTGCATTCCCTCAATATGCCTTGCTGCACAATACTACAGAGATCAGAAATCATCTTAGTCGATTGTGTCTGAACCATCTCCAAAAAACTCATCCTTTTGAAAACTAGGTGATAAATCTGTGAGCAGTAATCCATATGCAGTATGATCGAAACCTTGTATAATGAATTCAACATCCTTATTTCGACATTTCAGTGTTCTCTGCATCACTGCCATAATCTGCTGTACTGTTCTCTTCTTGTAAGCAAATTGCTAAAACATGTTCTTCATTTAGCAAATCCATACTGTAAATCAAAGAGAATTCTGCTGCTCTTAAACCAGTTCTGACTCCTGGTCCTCGCTAGTCTCTCTCTAACACCTTTGACTACAAATCCAGACATGCAGATTTGGCCTATGAAGTATTAGTCTTACCACTCCTTTTATGAAGAGGAACAATTTTACCCTCTTTCCATTCATTTGGAACTTGGCCCAAACTAAGACTTAGGTTAAAAAAAGGTAAGTTAAAGCTATTGTTAACTCCCTGGAACATTCCCTCAAGACATGGTGATATACCACTAAGTCCAGTGGCCTTACTGACACATGTTTACTCAATTCCTCATATACTTTCTGCTCACCATTAGTGGTTCCATCCCCCTGCTTTCAAGTTCTGCATTATGTTATGTTCACAAGGATGGAATACTTTAATGAACTGCTCATTTAACTGTCACTTCTACTATATCCTCATCAGTGGACATTTTCATTTTACCATTATCGGTGACAGCATCATCCTCCCATAATCATTCTTTTCTTATACTGGTGACATATTGAACAAACTCCCTAGGATTTCTTTTAGCCGATTTGCTAACTGCTGCTTATGCTGCACTTTTGCTATCGTTACCAAGCAACTTACCTTTCTTGCTTGCTCTTTGCATCCTTCATGTAACCAGGGCCGTAGCCAGATTAGATCACGCCCTGAGACAAACAATTAAATATCACCCCTAATAAATTATAAGACAAAAATATAAGAAAATCTCCAATTGCTATTTTGTTTTTATTACAAGAGAAACATTAATGCAAAACGATTACATAATAATATTAATTAAATGTTTGCTCTACAGGGATATCGCACAATAAAACTGTTTATAAGCTTTTCTAAATTTAAATAAGCTATGTCCGCCTCTATTGATATAGTTGCTAGACCAACCAATCCTTCTTGGGTCATTGCTGTTCACAAATAATTTTTAATCAGTTTAAGCTTGAAAAAGCTTCTTTCCGCACTTGCTATGCTAACAGGAATTAGCTAACAATTCCGGTTAGCATAGCAAGCGAAGAAGCGCTCTTATTAAGCCACACCGTGAGGCAGGCTGCCTGTATGCTATACCCTGTCGGCGGTACTGCACATAACTGATTATTGCCACTTATTTTATGCTGCCTCCACAATACCCTTTTCTTCCAGACTGCATGCCTCACCTCTTCCGTCATCCATTTTATAACTACCTTAATTAATCTTCTGATCTTTGGAATATACTTGGTCATTGTCTCTGCCAGATAGTTCCTGAGCAGAGACCAAACAGCACTGATTTCCTTCCCATCCAATTCCTTACTGCATGATAGTTACCTCCTGAGTTTGTCATAATCATCCACGTTATAGTTTCACGTTACTTCCCTTATTCATAGAAGTCCTGATCGCCACTACCCAATTGAAGAGATAAATTTAGGATTCTAAAGTTACAGATTCGCCCAGCAATAGTGTTGTTCTGGAACACTGGCTCTTTAACTAGTTTAATACTCTACATTATTAAAGTAATTTACTTTTTTAAAAAGTAACATTCAAGCTCAAAATTTTCTTCTATGGTTTATTATGAGGTTTTTACAACTAGGAGGCAAGAATATCATAGTTTAGGGAGCAGAGGTATTTCATTTTACTAGATATTATGTTATTAGCTTATGTTTTGCATACAATAATATATACACACACTTCTGAAGGCAGCCTCAAAGTAGAAGATGGAGCATTGAGTGTAGGAATTTGTTTTTTGTTGATAAATTTTTATTTTCTAGACAATAAACTTAATCTGTGAATCTTTTACAATGAATGCTGTAGACCATTTTGTAGAGAGGAAGAGGAAATAACCCATGATTAACAGCCTCTCTCTTACTGATTTATACCACTCCCAAATACAGTAATCAAAACTTCTACTAACACTTCGATGGATAATGTTCAGAGGTAATATCTATAAGTTTTCCAACTCTCCCATCAAAAATTGCACACAAAAAGGGAAGACATTTAAAAAGTTATTATTTAATAAAAAAATTATGATTTTATCATCGCCTGCTGCTGCAAAAAATAAATAAATAACAATAATAATAAGCACTATTTGTGAAAACTTGAGTCACTTTCAATTTATTAAACTTTTCTTATTTAAATTCTTGTGTCTTGCATCCTGGGAATTCTTCTTTCTGTTATAACAGGTGCCAGAAATTTGAGTTCAGTTATCCAAGTTTAGCCATATAGCAGCTTTTATTTCCAAAGGTTTTGTTTTGTTTTTATTACATGAAATCTGATTACTTGGATTGAATTACATAAAGAGAATACGCTTTTCCCTAAGATTACATTAACAAAATCAGGAAATTGCATTCTTAATGAAATGCTTACTTTACATTTTTCATTAACTGTGTGCTGTTTAATAAATTTATGTAATCAACTGGCATTTCCTGAATGGGAAGAGGGCTAAATACAATAATCATTATGTATGTCTCATTCAACATTACTTTAAATGACACTTTAGATGACATTAAAAACTGTCATAGACATAATCAGCAATTAGGGATTAATCTCCTCTCTCAATATCTTGAATTAACGTAAAGCCAGTTCAATTGTCAGAAGCGAGATGGTTTCCCAACTTACACTAGAAGTTTCAGAGGTTATTTTATCACACAGTAAAGCAACTGCTACACAAGGTAAAAACTGAAAAATAAACCTGAGAATCTTGTCTCGTTCAAAATTTACTTTTCCGCAGAAGTGGTTCCAGCCTATGGGGAAAAAAAAAAATGGTAAAAATAACGCCGTTGTAATTATTTCATTACCAAATCCCGATTCACCGACTGTCTCTCTCTCTAAGACTCGCGATTCAATGATATTCTATGGAACTAGATAACTAGTTTGCACTCAGACAAAAACTTTAAAAAAACATGACAAGCGTCCCGGTTAGCGAAATAGCTTTAACGAAACGCAATATTAAATTAATTTTTAACAGAATTTGTATAAAATGAAAAAAAGAACCTGAAGATTGAAGTAATAAACAATGGGTTAAGCCAACTGACCTTTAGCCAATGCTACAGTTGATTCTTTTGTGTCAATTGTATACAATATTCCCTCATATCGAATTTCTGATTTCGATATTAGGCTTATTTTGCTTCCTAAATAAGGAATTTCACTACTCATCTTGAAAAATCTCTGGAATCCCTAAGATTCTGAAGGATGCGAGAGATTCCGAAATACTAAACACAAACTTTCAACAACTGACATGAAAGGGCGTTTGTCTATCCGTAATCCACCAGAATCACAACAAGCGTCGAAAGATGGCGCTGTCATTTTTCTCCGAAACAGTGTTCACGTCCTAATTTCCGAATAACTACTTCTTATTGGTCGTAGCGGATTGATCGTAAATTATCCACCATATGCTTTCTGGAGTGAAGACATGTTTGTTGGAAGATTGCATTTAGCGTTCGTTTTTCCGAATGTGTCTCAGTTTACTTTTAAATCCGAATTCCATCATTGACTCTTTCCTGCTGACATTTTAGAGCTTTTGAACTTCTAAGGTATAAAAAATTTAAGTAACATGTATCTACAGGTTTCAAATTACTTTGCCCTGCCTGTTTTGTGTTCAAATTTAAAAAACTGCGCTACCCTAATTGTTTTTTATTGATCTCGAGCAGTGTCTGATTTGTTCGTTTTGCGTGCAGATTCACACTTTACTAACAGCAAGTGTGAGACGTGTACAGCCTGTCGTAACATTGTTTATGAACTGTGTAAAAGATTTTCTCATCTCGTTACCCATGATGCATCTGTCCTTGGAACGCATGCGTGTTTTACTTTTCAGTTGTAAAGTGCAAAATGGCGTCGGCAAAATCGTTGGAGGATATGCTATCTTCGGAGGTCGACGAATCTGCTGTGACTGCTTTGGTTGGATCTCTAGAATCGCAGTTGGCATCGGCAAGTATTCATATCTCAAATCAAGAAATTGCATCTAGTTCCATAAATAGTAATCATGTAAATAGTTCCTCAGTCGTGGAGAGAAACTTACGTTTGTCTGATAAACATGGAACAGTATTGGGAACTTTGCTGGATCAAGGAAACTCAGTTCCAAACTCAAACAAAACTTTGCCATCGAATTCACCGATAATGGGAATTAGTTCTGTTCCAGCACCTTCTCAAACCTTGACAAATACCGTGATGGTGACTTTAGCCGGCGCCTTACCTGCAAGTGGTTATATAAATCAAGTTAGCACGACTCAACAGGCGCTACTGAACTCTGCCGTATCAGGAAGGCATTTGAGTAACTCCGACATTAAGATTGTGTATACACCTCAGCCAACCGTAACGCACTTTGGAACAACCACAAATGTATCATCTTCAAGTAGCGGTGTTATACAATCTCACAGCTTTCAAAGAGGCAATATGAAGATCGCTGCTGTACCTAATGGTAGTGCGAGTACCGTTAGTTTGAATGTAAACAGTTCCGGACAAACAGTACCATTACCAATGGTTGCAGTGACAACTGCTGGCCCAGTTATATCGAGGCCGTCAGTTACGACGATGCAACCAACAAGTGGCGCCACAATAAGTGCTATACACAATTTAGCTAATGTTGCTTCTCAACAGCCACACATACTTATCCCTAATGTCGCCCAGCAGCAGGCCTCCCTTCCTTCACAACATCCTAACTTGACTTCTCATCAGACTATTTTGAATACAGTAAATGCCAAACAGGTACTTTCTCAGAGGATGATTGTTAGAGATCAGTTAGAACAGAAACAGCATTTAGATAAATTAGGAGTTAAATCACAAGTTGTAATTAAAGATGGACCAACACCTCCATTAGTACATTCTGATAGTAGTGATGCATCACATTCACCATCTCCGGTTAACTCTAGTGTTGTTCAAGCGTCTAATGCCCAAGCAACTGTGATCTCAGTAACAAAACCCACTCAGTCTGTGCAACAGCAGCCAGGACAGCCTTTAAATGTTGTAACCCAAGTTGTTACAGCTCCAAGCATAATTCCTGGAGTACAACTCTTAGGAGTACCTGCCAGAACAGGAACTCCAGGAATTGCTACACCAAAAACCCTGGCTCCAAGGGTTGTGTTTAGTAATCAGCTTCGAATAGGACCACAGATGATTGCCACTAGACCAGGTGCACCAACTGTTCAAGTACCAGGACAGGTTGTGTATAGACTTACATCATTTTATTATTTTTTTAAACTACTAAAACTATTTTAATGTATTAAATATTTGATATACGAAATAACATTACTGATATAGATGTTTTAGATAACTTTTCAGATATATGAATTCATTCTTTTTTGAATATTTAAAAAAACTACAAAGTATAAAAATTATGAACTTTATTAAATTTGTTCTAGCTCATCTTTTGTAACACTATCAACCAAAATCTATAGAAATTAATATATATAATTTATTATTTTGTATTGGATTGACATTACAATAGTAATTTTAAATATTTATAGAAACAGGCTAGGTTTCTATAATTGTGCTAGTTTTATTAAATATTCTCAAGTCACTCAGAATCTTTAATATTATTATTCCAAATCTAGTCTTATTATTTAATATTGTTTTAATATCTTAGTTTATATCATTGCAGTATTAAATAAAAATGTTTGTCATGTTAGAATAATTGCCTTTATCGATTTGATTATGATAAAATTTTATTCAGTTCATTTTCCTCATGTAGTATAGCTTTCATATAAATATTCTATTACTGTTATTAAATATTACAAGTTTAATCTAATCAGATAAGCTTAGGTGTTGACGGTTTAATTTAATTTGATTTTTGCAATTAAACAAATTCCTTGAAGCTTATAGATATGTATCTCAGCTAATTTGTTATAGTTTGTCATTAATTATCATTATTTTTAAATGCTGTGAGGTTGACTATGTATTCACTACACTCATTGCTATGGTCCTCTTATAAGTTCATCAAAGGTGGCTATGTCATTATTTCACAATTACTTTTAAAAAGTGTTCATGTTTTTTATGGTATAGGAATATAGCATGACATTATCATCCTCACGAGTTTCCAAATAAGTACTCTCAGTGGGTGTCTCTAGGACTGTACTACATGATGATTTTATTTCATACATCTTCCATTAACAGTTTTCTTCTAAATTAGCCTTTTACTTGTAAGCACTCACTGTCATCATCGGTCATTTTCTGTCCACTGCTGGACGAAGTCCTCTCCCAAAGAACTATTATCTTGAGCCTTTCTGTGTCACTGAGTTCCTGCCATCTCTTTAATCTCATCCTTCCACCATCACTTTGCTTTTCCTGCAACTCTCTTTCCATTTTTAGGATACCATTCCGACATCAACTTTGTCCATTTTTGAGTGCTATTTCTTGCAATATGACCTCTCCATTGCTATTTGGATCTTTTAACGGCTGTTATAATGTTGCCCACCTTAGTCTGCGCTCTGACTCAAGTATTGTACTTTCTGTCTAGAATGGTAATACTGAGTAATGATCTTTCCATTTTCCTATGCGTAATTCTGAACTTGTTGGTCAAGTTTTTTAGTCAAAGTCAGTGTTTCACTTCTATATGTCATGACTGCCGAATATTTTTCTTTTAAGGTGGTTTGGAATGTTTCTTTTGAGTGCCTCAATGCATTTTCCAAAGGCTATCCAAGTTGAATTCTATGTAAATTTATTTCTTTACAGTCACCTTCTAATGTGATCTTTTGACCTAGGTAAACATAGCAGGTTGCCATATCAATTTCCTGGTGTTCCATTTATACTAGCTTTTTAGTAATGTATTTATTATACATTTTTGCTTTGTCTTTGTTCATGTTTAATCCTCTCTTTTTACTGTCTGCATTCAGTTCAGTGATCATTTGTAGAAGTTCTTCTGCAGAGATTTTTAAAAGAACAGTACATCAGCAAATCGTAGTTGATTTAGTTCTTTCCCATTTACCACAACCCCTCTATTTTTCCAATCCAGGATTTTAAAAATTTCTTCTAGGGCTGATGTAAATAATTTAGATGAAGTGACCTCTCCCTATCAAACTCCCTTTTTTATATGAAATTTCTTTTTCTTTATTTTTCTTGACATCAAACACCTGTTTTGATGTCAAGAAACCTAACTTTCCTCTCCCATTCTGTTGAAGTGACCATGCTACTTTAATTACTAAATTATTCTAACCTAACTTAAGAAACCTAACTTTCCTCTCCCATTCTGTTGAAGTGACCATGCTGCTTTAATTACCAAATTATTCTTGTCAAGAAATTATATTCTTGTCGATTCCTTTATCCATGTGTTGCAAACTGGTACACATGAAGATACTTGACACACAAACTTTGTTTATGCTTGGGTAAAGGATTAAACAAGACTATAATTTACTTAGTGAGCAAGTGAAAAAACGTTTACACTTTGAATGAGCTCTATTCACACACATGAATACTAATAATGCCAAGTTCCTTCCTAATAACTTCATTTTTTTTAATGTAATTTATATCTCCTTTTTCTCATCTTTCACATCTATGATCTCTAGTTCTATGATTAACTGTTTTATTTTTAACCCAATTCTCAGATCCATAAGTTAAAACTTGTTTGAACACTGTCTGAAGTAATTCTAGCTTATTGGTGGAAGTTTATTCCCACTTAGTTAGACTATAATAAATTTAGTTTAATCCTTTATCCAAGTGTAAAGTTTGCTTTACACTTGTTGCCTCAGTCCTGAAGATACTTCAGGACTGAAGCAACTCGTGGTAAAGGTGGACCAAGCTCTCATCACTCCTTGTCTCAGTATATCCCATAATGCAAAGCACATCTCCTTGCTGACATGTATATTATTATTATTATCATCCAGGCCTCCATGGAGTCAAAAGACTCATCGTGGGAGGTCGTTTTTAAGAAACAAAGTTTATCATACCACTACTTGAACCCATTGACCGTACCCCTCCAACCACTCTCTCAGGCAATGCATTCAAGGTTTCCCTTGAATGCATTGCCTGAATATGATTTAACAGCTACATATTCACCTATTAACAAATTGTCTTCTCATTTTTCTTCTCCTAAAGACAAACGCTCAATTTTATCTCTTCCTGGAGTTTATCAAATTCCTTGCAACTGTGATCTCTCCTATTTTGGGCAGACTGGATGTTCTCTTGAAAAAAGAATCCAACAACATCAATCCTCCATTATTCACAACAAACCTGAAAAGTCTGGATTGGCTCAACACTGGATTGAAATTGACCACAGCATCTTTTGGTCCAAGACTCACCTCTTACATAGATCTTGTAATAGGTTCGAACGTTTTTTCAAGGAAAGCGTGGAGGCCTTGCTCCTTCGTCCCAACCTGAATCGTAATGACTGTATATCTATATCAAAAATCTGGGAAAGTCTAATCAAGATTACTCATTAATTTTTTTTTTTTTTTTCCAATCATGTCTCTACTTCAAAATATTCCGTTTCATACTTAGTGATATAACATCACGCGGTGTGTTCTATTTTTAACGATCTATTGTTAATATTCTAGCTTATATTTTTTAAAACTGTTCTTGTAATACCACTGAGGATGGTCAGCTATTTCCAGACCGAAATATTTGGTTAATTAAATATCTTTCTTGTGTTTATGTGCGTATATCATTCAGTCTTATGTCACAAGCATCCTTAAAACAGCAAGGTTTCCCTTCAAATTTCCTATCTCATTAATTTCCAGAGGGAAACGACTAAGATGATGAGTGGTCTGCCTAATGACTTACTAGGAAAATTGTTATTATTGCTATTATTATTATTATTAATATAATTTAGAATTTCTAAATTACTACACAGAACTGTGGACAGACAAATATTTTAAAAAAGACAACTGGCAAACAATTAACGAAAATGAAAAGGAAATAACTGAAGAAGAATTAGAAATCAGCCTGAAAGAAACAAGAAACGGAAAATCACCTGGAGAAGATAAGCTAGGTTCAGAACTATATAAATACGCAGGAACAAGATTCAAAAAAAGACTCTTATTATTTTTAAATAAAATTTACTCAACTGGTATCCCCCAATAGAATGGAAAAAAGCAATTGTGATTCCTATCTTTAAGAAAGGTAATAGAGATGACCCTAAAAACTATAGAGGTATCAGTATACTAAATTCCTGTTACAAAATATATAGCAGAATCTTAAATAACAAACTAATGAAATATTCCGAAAACTTTATTCTAGAGGTACAGAATGGATTTAGAAAAGGACGATTATGTATAGACCCAGCCTTTTGCCTAAAATTAATAGTAGAGAAAAGAAGATAATATAATTTGGAAACACATATTGCATTTATTGACTTTGAAAAAGCATTTGACAAAGTTAAAAGAAACATATTATTTAACATATTAAAAGAAAGACAAATACCAAATAATATCCTAAAAGCTATCACAAGTATATATGAAAATAATCAAATACAAATAAGATTAAATCACGAGCTATCATATACAAGAGAGATAAACCAATGGGTCCGACAGGGATGTCCCCTCTCAACAACTCTTTTTAATATCTACTTAAATGAAATAATAATAAAATGGAGTAAAAATTTACAACAAGGAATTAAACTTTCCCCTACAGTTAACTTAAACACTCTCCTCTTTGCAGACGATCAAATAATAATTACAAATTCTGAAGATAACTTACAGAAAGCTATTTTAAATCTAAATGAGATATCCAAAGATGATGGTATGATAATATCAACAGAAAAATCAAAAACTATGGCCTTTAAAGGACAAGATCCAGCAAGAACTAAAATAGTAATAGATAACAAGATCTTAGAACAGGTGAATTCATTTAACTACCTAGGATGTATGATCACATATGAAAATGAAAAAGATATAAACGTAAAAATTGCAAAATATTTAAAAATAACAGGTGTAATTAACTCTATATTTAAACCAAACCTAGTTCAAAAACAAACCAGGCTAAAAGTATACAATACATTAGCCTTACCGGTCTTAATGTATGGAAGCGAAATCTGGACAATAAAACAAAAAGACAAACAAAGATTAACAACAGCAGAAATGAAGTTTATGAGAAAAACTGCAAAGTATACCCTATTTGATCACAAAAGAAACGAAGATATTATGAAAGAATTAAACCAAGAACCAGTAATAGAAAAAATTAAAAAATATAAACATAAATGGATGGAACACGTTCAAAGAATGAAAACAGAAAGATTACCAAAACAAGTCTTAAAGTACAAGCCATTAGGAAAAAGAAAACCAGGACGTCCTCTTAAACGATTCAACGATGACTTCTAAGGCCGGAACAGGCCATGCTAGGCTTAAATTCTTGATACATATGATGATGATGATGATGATTATTATTATTACCCTAACACACCATGAGTCAAAGACTCATCTAGGAGGTCTTTGTCATACACTCTGCTCTGTTATACACAAATTCTCTGCAGACACTGCATCTCAGGCAGCGCATTCCAATCATTCACACTCTGCATGCAAAAAAAACCTGCTTCTCACTCCGCTGTTCACACCCTCCTTATACAGCTTCCTGGTGTTAAATCTTGAATGAAAGATAATTTATAATGTATTACCTTTCATTCAGATTTAACAAATATCTAAATTCTCGATGTAATACTTGGATATTAATAAAAGGAAGTTGAATGTAAATGAAATGACAATAACATCATTGAGTTAAAATTTGCTGAATATTGTATTGTCAAATGTCTTATTATTATTATCCAGGCCTCCATGGAGTCAAAAGACTTATCATGGGGGTCCTTCCTAAAAATAAAAAAAAATCAGCTAACGCCTTTTTATTCCCATATACGGGGAGTAGGCGAGGTCCTTCCTAAGAAACACAGCCTATTGACTCATCGTTGGGAGGTCCCCCCCCCCAAGAAACACAAAGTCTATCATACTACCACTCATTAAACTCATTGACTGTTCTTGCTCTCACCACTCTATCAGACAATGCATTCCATGGTTCAACCACCCTCCATGCAAAGAAACCACTCCTCACCCTCTTGCTCACGGTTTCCTTTCGTAACTTCCAGTGATGGCCCCTTGTCATCACTCCTTCCCGCTGTTCAATCAAGTGAAAGAACTCCCCAGTGTCAACCCTGTAACCACCTTCCAACAGTTTAAAAGTATCAATCATATCACCTCTCCTTCTATCCACCAATCTCTGCAGTCCACATTCCCTCAGCCGATTCTCATAACTAACATTGCACAGTCCTGAAACCATCTTTGTTATCCACCTTTGTGCCCTTTCCACAGTTAATTTATCCCCTTCAAAGTATCTAAATTGCTATGCATTAAGGGAAAGGCTACTACATAGACCGGTTTTGACCTTTATTGAGGTCTCATCAGTGGAAGAAGACCCACAATTACAAAACATTACTTCTTTCCTCATTCAAATGCAAGCCATCTCTCACATATAGTTCCTTTCTGTCCTCCAAGCATCCACATAATCCGAGCCTCTCTTTCGACACAGTCTGGCTATTATACTGTTGAAAAATCCGGAGTAATTTAATAATAAGGTGTTACATCTTTTGGCAACTCGTATAGGTAAATATGACTTCTCCATTGCTGCTGCCTTAGTATCACTACTTCTGGGTCTGGCTCCCACTGACGAGACCTCAATAAAGGTCGAAACCGATCTGGGTAGTGGCCTTTCCCTTAATGCATAGCATTATACATGTCTGCAAGGAGATTTGCTTTGCATTATGGGAGATACTGAGACAAGGAGTGATGAGAGCTTGGTCCACCTTTACCACGAATTGCCTCAGTCTTGAAGATACTTCAGGCACAAACTTTGTTTGCTTACACTTGAATAAAGGATTAAACTTAATTTATTATAATTCTAGCTTAGTGTTTTTGCTAGTTTATCTCTTATCCTATATAAATTTGTTCAGCTGCTCCTCACCACACCACCCTTGCTTATTCTGCAGTCTGTTTCCATATTTAATTTGTCATCTGAAGTAAATGTAATGTCAAAATAACTTAAATATTTTGCTGCATCTATAGGTTCTCCATTGAGAATGCTGTTTTCCACATTCCTGACTGTTTTTCATAATTTTGATCTTTCTGTTGCTGTTCTTCATGCCAAATTGCTACAGCTGTTATTTCATTTAATCATGGAGTCTTTTACTGGATTGTTTAGGAGTACATTATCATCTGCATAAAGTAGAGAGCTAAGTTTGTTATCAGGTTTAATTTTACTTTCCTTCGTACTGTGATCGACATAGATGATGAATAAGAGTGGCAATAGTGTTTGCCCTTGTCTCACATCTGGTTTTACATCAAACTATCTTCTTGTACTTCCTTTGGTTCTAACTGCTGCCTTGAAACTTAAATATAGATTATGTATTCTGCATAATGTTCCATTTACTCCATATCATGATTAATGCTTTGAGAAGCTTTTCTCTTGGTTACCTTGTCATATGCTTTTTTTGAGATCTATGAATATAATAAAATTAGTTTAATCCTTTTTCCAAGTGTGAGCAAACAAAGTTTGTGCCTGAAAGTATCTTCAGGACTGGGGTAAGGTGGTACAACACCAGGGTAACTCGTTGCCCTGGTGGTATAATACTCTAACCAAGTGAAAAATAAACTTTCAACATCTTTCTCTAAATCCAGAGTAATTTATTAAAAAAGGGTAGCACACCATTTGGCAACTCCTATAGGTAGAGTTGACCTGCTAATGCTTCTGCCTGGTATCTCCACTTGGGCCTGGCTCCCACTGAAGAGACCTCAATAAAGGTCAAAACTAGTCTGGGTAGTGGCCCTTCCCTTAATGCATAACATTAGACATATCCGCAAGGAGATGTGTTTTGCATTATAGGAGATACTGAGATAGGAGTGTTGGTAGCTTGCTCCACCTTTGCAACGAGTTGCCCTGGTGTTGTACCACCTTACCCCAGTCCTGAAGATACTTTCAGGCGCAAACTTTGTTTGCTCACACTTGGAAAAAGGATTAAACTAATTTTATTATACTCTAACCAAGTGAAAAATAAACTTTCAAAATCGAGATCTATGAAGCTTAAGCACAGATCCTTGTTATGTTCCCATGATTTCTTAGCTATTTCTTGAAAGTAAAAATCTGATCTCGACAATCTCTATTTGGCCTGAGTTTCTTCTCCAAAATTTTTCTTATTCTCTTCTCAAGCTGCATTGAGTTTTATTTACTTTTTTTATAGATGGGAATTATCAATGCTTTATTTCTGTTATCTGGAACTTCTGACAAATTCTTCTGAATTATTTGCAAGTGTAGCCATTGTAAAACTTTTATACCTCCTTAATAGCACTGGAGAATTATACCGTGTGATCATGGTATACCTCAAACTTTTATTTTTAACAGTAATTATTTGCTGGTTAACATACCCTGTCTTCAACCTGCAGGCTGTAGGCTATGGGCATAGTTGTTTGTGATTGTCTTTAGGCAGAGACAGATTTCATCATCTGATGTGAGATCACTGCTCTACTTATTGGAGGCCTGAAGTCTTGCAAGAGTCCCATGTTTGGTCTCTAGAACAGGATTCCAGATTGTCTACCAAAATAAATATTAAGGTACTTGCAGCATGACTATAAACAATAAATTACACGATAACCACAATAATTAATTTTAACGAAATGAAATTGTTTATAGTCAAATAGCACAGTTTGAAAACCAAAATTAGAAAATTTTTTCAGTGTGGTCCTAGTTCTTTTATACTTAAAAATGATTTCATTTCTAGTAAATAATGAATTAAAGGGAAATGACTATTTTTAAGAAATCAGGAAAATATCTTTGCTAAAAAGAAGATATACTACATAAATTTAAAAAATAAAAAAAAAGTAACAGTTTTTAATGAAAACTATATGTAGAAATGCTTCCCCCTCCCAAAAAAAAAAATACAAAGAAGTATATATTTAAAAAATCCTAATAACCATTGACCAAAATTATTAAATTCAGATACTTGTTTTCCAAATGACATTGTTAGCATAAATTTTGTTATGCTGTTAAATGACAGTTAAATTGGTTTTGCAAATTTATATTACTTATTAAAGTTCTACTTGTATTTTTTTGAAAAAAAAAAGTTTAAAAAAGCACTCAATTCTGTTTCCATCTAAACAATACAGCAGTGCACAATATTATACAATGGATTTTAGTCAAAGCTCTGGACCTATGCCATTATACTTAGTATTCTGTTATATTACACTGCTAAGAATGAGCTTATAAAATTAATTTCACAACAAATCCATAAGGACTTCATAATGTAAAAAAAACAGTGCTATAATTCATGAAAATAGCCACAGGTTTCCCATCTCTGCTATAGAGTTACGATGATTTTGTGTATTTTTATATCAATCTCATATGAGAAAAGAACCTACAGCATAAAGTGCTATGCGAAGGGTATAGGTAATTGTAAAGCAGATAACCCATTGGAAGTTTTCTTGAAAGGTTAGAGTTTATGGTTGCTAGTGAACCTTTTATGAGAAAGTTGTTCCAAAGAGCAGAGACAAGTGGAATAAAACAGGAAGAGGAGATGCAGGTTGGTGCATTTATTGTTACTGTTGGGCAGACAGTGCTTATATTTTAACAAGCCTCATCAGAAAAGTGGAGGAATGTGAGATAGTAGCTGAAGTGAGTCATTGAAGGAGAGGTCATCTGAATCGCTTTTCTCTAAAAATTCTTGACATCAAAAATTTTTACATGCACCACTCCAAACATGTGAATGGTATTATAAGGATGGACAGACTTGGCATTTGTACACAATTGGATGGATGAAAAGTAGTATCTTGTTGGAAAAGAAAGCCTGGTTTTTTAATGGCTGAAAAGAAGGCGAATGCTTTATGGTAACATTGATAATCAGGTTCTCCTCATTCCATTACAGAAGAGTGTGGAGATGAGTGCTTTGAACACTAATCTTCATACTATTATTTAGTGTTCTGTGGATAGAATTATTGGTCACTAAAGAGTCATTTGTATATAGGTGATAGAAATGAGCCAAGCCATGTGGTACTTCTGTAATTTGTGAAGAAAAAAGCTTCAAAAACAGGAAGCTGACTGACTACCCAGGTGCAGAGGATCAAAGGTAAACTGAAAGATGTCAAATTATTGAGCAGGCTATAGCGCAACATATGATCATATGCTCTGGAAATGCCAAGAAAAATAGTATATGTTTCTCTAAACTTTACCATGGCTTGTGGCAAACAGCGGGTAACGTAGACTAAGATCTCTGCCATGAATTTAGAATGGTGGAATTGATGCTAGACAATGGTGAAGTTGAGTATTGTTGACGACCTTCTCCATTATTTTGGAGTGGAGAGAGATGAGAGCTATCAGTTCATAGTTTGACACCAGACTTATCTCTCTTATCTGCCCACCCTTTTTTTTTTTTAGGCGAGTATTATTATTAACAGTAAGAAGCAAGAGACTTATCAGTGGAGTTCCCACTCTCACATGCACAGCTCATCAAACCTTGGCCAGCACTCACCACACTCTCAGGCAGTGCATTCCAATCACCCACCACTCTCTATGCAAATATCCTCATATTCCACATTCCAGTGACCAGGAACCAACTTGGTCAATTGTCTCTAAACGCTCTCCAACATCTCATCATCCTTTGGGAAACCTGGCAAGTAAATCTGTGCACAGTAATCCACGTTTAGCCTGATCAAAGGCATGTACAATGGAATCAAAAGATTGTTACTTCTACACGTTAGAGCTCTCCGCATCATTCCCATAATTCGGTGTCATCCTCACAATTTTAGCAAAATGTCCATGAAATTTCAAGTTCTTATCCACCATTATAGCTAATCTGTACAGGGAGCAAGAAGCCATGGTAAGAACATGTGTTGGATTAACTAATTGGTTTCTGGTTGGGAAAGGGAGTTAGGCAAGGTTGTCTATTTTCTCCTCGCTTGTTATAGTATGTATGCTGAGGACGTCATGCATGTAGCATTGGATGAGCTCAGGGCAGAATTTAGGATAAGCAGTAGCCTGATCAGTAATCTGAGGTATGCTGATGATACAGTACTCCTCTATAATGACAAGGAAGAGCTAGGACAAATTCTTGACAAAATTAACAAGATCAGTAAGAACAGAGGATTTAAGCTCAATCCTAGCAAGACAAAGATTATGGTTCTTTTCTTTCATGCTTATACGGTTAATCAGAATACATTATGAACCTTATGGATACAACTACCATATTAGAGTAAAACTTTAGTTTTTATGTAAACCAAAATATACACTCAATATTTCGACCTTCACATTAAGGTCATCTTCTGGAGTATACGTATATATCGTATACTCCAGAAGAATTATCGTATAAGAAACAAGCTGCACTACAATCTGCATGGCATGCTAAAGTTACTGATCAACAGATTAAAATTATTTGCCTGGCCTCTGGTGTTTAAAAAAAAAAAAAAAACTCGCTACATCAAAGCTAGAGTCCTGTTATTATGTGGAAGACTCTTGGTTACTTGTTTAAAATCTGGAATGATGGATCTATCTCCATGGGAGCAAAGCTGAGGATTTTTGATTCAGCTGTTTTTCCGACAGCAACTTTTGGATGTGAGACTTGGAACCTAAAGAAGTCGGGAAAGAAAAGGATAACTGCTTTTGAGATGGGGTGTTTATTATTATTATATAACACCTCCACGGAGTCCAAAGACTCATCGAGGGAGGGCACCTGGTCTACAACTCTCAGTCTCCACTAACCGCAACTACCTTCATCATCTACACCACCACCACCACTATTTTCACAGACAATCACAAGCATCCATGCCCACAGTGGGATTTGAACCCACATCCTTTTGGCTGGAGAGAGCGGATACGTTAACTACTCGGTCAACCAGTCTGACATATCCTCAATTCAGTATATAATATCCTTTCAGTATATGATATCCTTGAGTATATCATATACTGAAAGGTGGACAAAAGGATTAGTGCTAGAAAGGATCAGTAGAACTTGAAGGTTCCTTAAGGATATTGTCAGAAGAAAGTTAAAATACTTTGGACAGATTGGAAGGATGACTTCTCAGAACAGTAACAGAAGGTAAAGTTCCTGGGGAAAAGAAATAGGAAGTGGTAGAACCTCAGTGAGATGGATGGATAGTGTGTCTGGAGTGACTGATCTTCAGAGTGTTGAAGCCTCCAGGAAAGCATACAACAGGACCACATGGTGAGGACTGGTGTGACACAATCGACTATCTGAGTGACCACACGGCATCTCTTGATTCAAATGAAATGGATGGATGGATGGATCTACCATTACCCCCAGATCTTTCATCTTCTCCACCTCTTCTAAAACATTCCACCAATCCTATATTCGGTATCCCATCTTTGCTTCTCAGATTTTAAAACCTTGACATCCACACACATGCCCATTCAGACAGTCTATTTAGGTCCTCTTGCAAAGCTATAGCTTCTGCTCTACTTCTCATAACTCTTCCCAACTTTACATCATCTGCAGACAACTGTATATAACCATTTAAGCCTTTTCCACTGTCATTTACATACAAAGTAAACAGTGATGGCCCTAAAACAGACCCCCTGAAGCATGCCATGACTTTCCTCTTCTTGGATATCATTCTCCTGTATACAACCTGCTGATACTTATCCAATGGTTATCTATCGAAAACCTTTGCAAAATCTAAATATAGAACATATTATTATTATTATTCAGGCCTCCATGGAGTCAAAAGACTCATCGTGGGACGTCCTTCCTAAGAACATAAAGTCTGTCAAGATTCATCGAGGGGAGGTCCCCCTTAAGAAAGACAGTCTATCATACCACTCCTTAAACTCATTGACCATTCTCGCTCTCACCACTCCATCACGCAATGCATTCCACGGTTCAACCACCCTCCACACAAAGAAACCACTCCTCACCCTCTTGCTCACAGTTGTCTTTCGTAACTTCCAGGGATGGCCTCTTGTCATCACTCCTTCCTGCTGTTCAACCAGTGAAAGAACTCCCCAGTGTCAACCCTGTAACCACCTCTCAAAAGTTTAAAAGTCTCAATCATATCACCTCTCCTTCTATCCACCAAACTCTGCATTCCACATTCCCTCAGCCGATCCTCATAACTATCCTTGTACAGTCCTGAAACCATCTTTGTTATCTGTCTTTGTATCCTTTCCACAGTTAATTTATCCCCTTCAAATCCTGGGGACCAAATCTGAGAACAATAGTCTAAGTGTGGTCTGATCAGAGACTTATACAACGAACTTATATGGAACAGTTTTAGATGTGGAACACAGCTTTTGATCACAGGAGACGTATGGTTTTCTGGTATTGTAGGAAGTGATTTGTCTTAATAACTATTCACCAGTTGAAAGAGAAAAATGATGCTATGGGATCAATTTTATCTTTAGGTACGATAACAACCCTTTACCAACCTAAATGTCTCAATCATATCTCCTCTCTTTCTGCTAATCACAAGGCCTTGTAAGCTGCATTCCCTCAATCTGTCATCATATCCCAAAGACCCGTTACCAACTTAGTCTTCTCTAGACCCTTTCCGGTATAGGCTCATCACCATGAAAACCAGGGCACCAAATCTGTGCACAATAATCCATACAAGGCCTTATACAATGGAACCAGAACCTCTTTATTTCTGTACGTTAAGGTCCTCCGTATCATTGCCATTATCTGATGTGACAATTTCACAACTTGTGCAGTCACCTCTGAACTTCAGATCTTTGTCCACCACCACTCCAAGGTCTCCTGTCTCCTCAACTTCCTCCAAAACTTCCTCACCAAGTGTATACTTCGTATATCCCAGTGTTGATACGAAATTTCAGAACCTTACATGGGCAACGGTATCGAACTGACAGTTCCATACTGTTGCCCATTCATATAATCTATTCAAGGTCATATCTGCTTGATTCCTCATCACTCACCCCAGTTTTGCATCATCTGCAAATAGTTGTATAACACCAGTTAAACTCATCCCAATATCATTAATATACAAATTAAATAACAGTGGCCCTAAAACAGATTCCTGTGACTCCACTAGCAACTTTAATCTTCCAGGATACTGTTCCCCCCCCCCTTCAACCCATACACAGATAAGTATCATCTAGCTGATACCTATCAGAAAGCCAGTTGCCTATCAAAATCACTAGTTTGTTATCCAATCCCATCTGCTTCAGATTAGTTACAAACTTGTGGTGTGGCAGTCTATCAAAAGCATTTGCAAACACTTAGTATACCACTGTGTAGGCATTTCCCTTGTCTAATACATTTGTCACCTTGTTATAGTGCATAAGCAAGTTGGTAAAACATGAGCAGCCTTTAAAAAACCCATGCTGACAAGTACAAAGGATAGCTGTATGCAGCTTTCCATGCGCTGATAACAGTGGTATCAGCACATTTTTGTATCCTATCTCTCACCAGTCTCTCCAATACAAGATGTATTAAAATGCTGTTAAAGATACCAAGCAATTTTAAACCTGGTTTTACTCCATTTTTCCCAAGTAAGCAAACAGACAAAATGTCAAGTTTGCGCCTGCAATTTATGCAAGACTAGCTGATCCTACAGGTAGTGCAAGACCAAGGCAACTCGTGGTAAAGGTAGAGCAAGCTCTGATCACTAATCTTAATATTTACCCTTAATGCCAAAACACATCTCCAAGAAGGGGATGTATGATGTTTTGTATTAAAGGCAGCTTGCTCCACCTTTACCACGAGTTGCCTTGGTCTTGTACTGCCTGTAGGATCAGCTAGTCTTGCATAAATTGCAGGCGCAAACTTGACATTTTGTCTGTTTGCTTACTTGGGAAAAATGGAGTAAAACCAGGTTTAAAATTGCTTGGTATTTTTAACATAACTATACCCAAGTTAAAAATACTTTCTACATTAAAATGCTGAAAATGAAAGATGTAAAATTGATGTTCCATTTCTTAATTTGATATTCATAGAAGTTGTTAGTATAGTATACTTTTAAAGAATTATTATTATTATTACTATTATTCAGACCTCCATGGAATCACAAGACTCATCATGGGAGACATAGTCTATCATACCACCCCTAAACTCATTGACCCATGCTCTCACCACTCTCTCACGCAATGCATTCCATGGTTCATCCATCCTTCACACAAAGAATCCACTCCTTACCCTCTTGCTCACAATTTCCTTTTGTAACTTCCAGGGATGTCACCATGTCCTCGCTCATTTCTCCTGTTCCACCAAACGAAAGAACTCAATGTCAACCCTGTAACTACTTCTGAACAGTTTAAAAGTCTCGATCATATCACCTCTCTTTCTATCTACCAAACTCTGCACTCCACATTCCTTCATAAATAACATCGTACAGTCCTGATAGCATCTTTTTTATCCTCCTCTGAACTCTGTCTATGGTTAATTTATCCCCTTCAAATCCCGGGGACCAAATACGAGCACAATAGTCCAGGTGTGGTCTGATCAGGGCTTTATACAATGGAATGATGACTCTTTTATCTCTGCAGCAATCCTCTGAGTTACCTTCACCACATTTGCAATATGTTCCCTGAATTTCAGGTTTCTATCAATCATCCCTTCCCTCCCACACTTCATCCAGTTCAGTTCTTCCAACAGTGTATGCAGCCTTCCATCGATGTATCCCAAACTTCAAGACTTTACATTTAACTGCAGTAAACTGACATCCCCATTCATTTGCCCATCTGTTCAGTTTATTCAAATCCTTTTGCAGGGCTACCACATCTGCACACTATTACTAATAACCCTTCCCAGCTTCACATCATCTGCAAACAACTGAATATCCCACCTGCAATTCATGGACACCGTCATTGATATAAACGTTAAACAATACAGGCCTCAGTTCTGAGTCCTGTGGGACCCCAATGGTAACCTTCTGCCTCCTTGATACTACTCTCCATACACATACTCTGATACCTATCAGATAGCCAGTCCTAAATCCATTTCACTAACTTGATATCTAAATGCTGCAACTTAAATGTCAGCTTATCGTGTGGTACCCTGTCAAATGCCTTTGTAAAATCCAAAACAATGGCAGAATATGTCTTTCCGTCATCCACTTCTCTTGTCACTTTATTATAAAAGGCAATCATGTTACTAAAATAAGAGCACCCCCTTAACAAATTCATGCCGACTCTCAAAGATAACATTACCCTCATCTGCCCAATGCTGTAAATGATCCCTCACTAATTTCTTCAAGATCTTAACAACTACTGATGAAACACAAACTGGTCTATAATTGGACACTTTTAGTCTGCTACCATCCTTATGCAATGGCACTATCTTATCCTCCTTCCATTCCTTGGGTACCCTTCCTATGGCCAGACTTTCATTGAAAAGGCAGCTCAATGGAGCTGTCAGTTCTTTAGTACATTCTATCAGAACCTGTTGTGAAATCTCATCCATTC
Source organism: Typopeltis vanoorti (assembly GCF_054136105.1). Lineage (NCBI taxonomy): Eukaryota > Metazoa > Arthropoda > Arachnida > Uropygi > Thelyphonidae > Typopeltis > Typopeltis vanoorti. The sequence goes on along the minus strand of NC_143557.1, from coordinate 141,275,021 downwards.
CCATTGCTTTATTGATATCCACTGTACTAAATGTTAGAAACACACTCACTTCTTGCATTTCTGAACTTCGAATCTGCCCTATTCCTGTAGCATTAAAATTTACTTCTCCAGGATCAGGATGAAAGACCCCAATAAAGTGTTCATTGAACAACTCCACCATGTCCTTTGCATCAGTCACTCTATTCCCATTTTTATCCAATAATGTCATTCTTCTACAATAATTTCTTCTCCTACTTGCTGCATAGTGAAAAAATTCCTTAGGATTTTCTTTGGATCTCAGGGCCCATCTCTTCTCATATTCCAGTTTTGCCTTCCTTACCATACTAATCACTCTCCTGGCCTAAGGCTTATATACTTCATGCATCTACTTTCTACACCTCTCCTTATATCTCTTCCATAACCTGTTTTTTACTTGCAGTTCCCATTTGATATTGTTTGTCATCCACTTTACACCAAATTGTGTTCTCTTCACTCGTGGTATACAGCTTGCTATTGCTGCTAATAAATATTCCTTCACAAGTTCCCAAGCACTGATAATATCTTGCCCTTCCAATTTCTCCCTCAGTAGAACTGCCCCAAGTTGATATCTAAGACTATTATAATCACCTGCCTTATAATTCTACATATGTTCCCTTTTCTTTGATACACCTGCATGTCTATTCATTTTCCAAGTCAAAATCACATGGTCACTCTCTCCAACTGGGGCTAAAGATGCAATCTCAGTTATAATCAGTTCTTCTGATGCTGTGACCAAATCTAAAACTCTTGAACCTCATGTTTCTTCTACTGATGTTGCCCAAGACATTTGTCTCTCAAGAATTCCAGAAATTACATTCCCTTATTACTATGTGCAGTTTCCTCTTCCCAGTTTATACTGCTCCCATAACAATAATTCTTCTTGCACTTACTAAGCTCATTTGCCTAAATATCTCCTTCTCTGCACCCTCTCTGCTCCATGGCTTGTAGTAACACCCCACTAAATATGCTGTCCTGCCCACCTCTACCTCATACCACATGCTTTCAAAACTGTTAGGGCCATTTCCCTCCAAATCCTCCACTGTGAGACGACATAAGTGCACTTATCATAAGCTGTACTCCACCATTGTGTTTTCCCTTCTTATCCTGTTGAAAAATGCTATACCCTGCTACTTCTATTCCTTTCAGTATATCATCTTCCATCAACCACGTCTCAGAGATCCCAAAAATCTCTGACAGGCTGATGCTATCAGTGCTACGAATTCATATCCTTTATTCCAGATACTCCTAGCATTATATTATTATCATCATCCAGGCCTCCATGGAGTCAAAAGACTCATCGTGGGAGGTCGTTTTTAGGAAATACAAAGTTTATCATACCACTCCTTGAACCCATTGACTGTTCCCACTCCAACCTCTCTCTCAAGCAATGCATTCCAAGGTTCAACCACCTTTCACACAAAGAAACCACTCCTCACCCTCTTGCGTACAGCTTCCTTTCGTAACTTCCAGGGATGGCCTCTTGTCATCATTCCTTCCCACCGTTCCACCAATTGAAAGAACTCTCCAATGTCTACCCTGTAACTGCCTCTCAACAGTTTAAAAGTCTCGTTCATATCACCTCTCCTTCTTCTATCCACCAAACTCTGCATTCCACATTCCCTCAGTCGATCCTCATAACTCATATTGTAGAGTCCTGAAACCATCTTTGTTATCCGCTTCTGTACCTTTTCCACAGTCAATTTATCTCCTTCAAATCCTGGGGACCAAATCTGAGAACAATAGTCTAAGTGTGGTCTGATCAGGCTTTATACAACGGAATGATTGTGACACCTCGATGAGTCTTTGGACTCCCTGGAGGTGTCACAATAATAATAATAACTTTTGGTGAGCTTGCACTGATCAATGCCAAAACTTCTCCCCCTTGTTCCTGATACTTCTGGCATTAGTATATAGAAATGGCAACATTCTTTTATCCTCCCCCCCCCCTAATGTTTACTTTCTGAATTTACTATCCTATTCAATATTTTTGCTTGAGAGACTTGATTCCTCACTTGGCCATTCTCACACTCAGTCACTTCATGGGTGCCTTCACACAAACTCACTTGCTTCAACCCTAATTGGTTAAGTTTCCCTGAATACATTAGCATGCTCGGTGAACAAAGCATTCTCGAACAAATTCTCCATTATTCCGTTTGCAGAATCTACATATAGACTCATTGGCTATCAATGCCCTCCTCCTCAGTTCGCCTCTTTCATAGTGTGGTAGGAGAGTTACAGTCATCATCTTCTCGATCTTCAGTTTTCCTCTTCTAACAACTCCTTTACATCCTCTCTCATAGAATACCTCTTGGCTCTCAAATCATTGGTATCAATCATGACAGTCATTTCCTTTTACTTACCTTTTTGCATTCAGATGGTGCGGTTAATATTGTGAATTTTTGCTCCCAGGAAACACAATTTTGTCATTCTTTCATTAATTACTCCTCTGATTATTGAGTCTCTATACATAGTTTTCTCCTTAACTTGTTTTTCTTGTTTATTCCTTTGGTCTTTATTATTCTTTTGGATCACCTGCTTCTTTCTCTTTTCAGCCTTGCTGCTTCTGTAGTTTTTCAATTTTGCGCTTTGTCTTTTGAAGGATAATATTTAAGTGTGCTATTTCTTCATTGATATTTCCATGGCCGCACATTCAGCATTATTAACGTCATTTTCCATCTTATCATCGGTATTTGTTGCTTTCTCATCACCTAACGGACACTTACTATTATTATTATTACATCACACCTCCAGGGAGTCCAAAGACTTATCGAGGGAGGGCATCTCACGACTCCACCAACGCATCTACTGCCGACTACCACTACTAGTACTTTCACAGACAATCAGAAACATCCATGCCCACGGCGGGATTCAAGCCCACAGCCTTTTGGCTGGAGAGCGGATACGCTAACCACTCGGTCAACCAGGCCAGCAAAAGAAATAACCTCAGAAACAATATCACTCATGTCTGCCTGCTGCTACCCAGGCCTTCGGTAGTTAATACCAGATATCACTCAGAAAACACTTTTAAAACACTTAATACGTTTCAATTTCCTTCCACATATTCTTTAATTTTCTCAAAGCATATATTTCGCATACGCTGCACTGAATAATATCCTGCAAATTCAAATCACTAGACCACGTGGTCTTTTCCACCATTGTTTGTCATTGGCGCAATGCAATATCACATTAAAAATATTATAAACATACAAATACTCAAAAATCTGCACTAATACACTACAGTACTCTAATTTTCTGATGAATAAACATGACAAAACAGTTAACAATGCTAATTTCACACAAGCGCTAAATTACACAACCACTTGCAATATGAAAGTGTAACCAAAGCCCCTGTATGTGTGTTACGCAGGATGAACAACTGCATATCTGTATGAGACTAGCCAACTCATCTTTGGCTGAAAAGTCAAAGGCTCTTTGTATCTGACTGTCGGTTTTATTAGTGTTTCAGACTAATTAGGCGACACTAATTATGTATTCCTCCTTGGATATCTCAAGACAATGCATAGTACTCACCGTTTTAAGCACAAACTGTAAGATAAATTGTACAAAGGGGAAGGAGTTGCAGTTTTCTATTAAAAACACAATGCAGGTAGTATTAGATAGTTGGACTTCTCAAGGGAAAGAATACGGCCAGTATACTGAAAACTTGCATAAAGATTTCTGCTATTCAGGAATAAAGTTCCTTCATTTCTGGATATATCAGAAAGAATAGTTATGGAAACAAGGTACTGAATATAGCAAATGCTTTCAAATGATTGCAGAAATAATATATTTTTCATATAATAATGTGGTATTCTATCATATTATTAAAATATTGCAGTCTGCCATTTATCTGACCAAAACAGGAAAAGGCATTTTGCCCTTCAGATAATTGAAGTACAGTTACATAGCTAAACCAGAAGTCACCTCACTTGTAACGTCTGTTAATTGAGGGGGGGGGGGGGGGATCATTGTTTTGAAAGTCAGAGAAACAGTAGATTATTGTATTCTGTATCATGGATAGCTGATATGCCACATTTGTTCAGATGTTGTATAGGTTAGAGGTCCTCACCTTTAACTTCAACAACATTTTAACCAAAACTACACACACATACACAGTACAGTGATATAGCATCAAACCCTACAGCTTTATTAATGAGTTTATTCAATCTCCATATACTTCCCGCTTACACATGATTAGTCCCTTCTCCATTCCCACTGCACTCAAGTTGTGCATGCTGTCGCAGGATGAAATACCTTTATGAATTCTCATTTAATATCTCGGCTATATCATCCACAATGGTTATCACACTTGCTTGCAGTATTCAACCAGTTTTACCAAAATAGTTGAATACTGCAAGTTTGGCTACACTTACTAAGCGAGTCGCCTTCCTAGGCTGCTCTTGATACTCCTTATGCAATTGACTATTACAACACATCTTGTGCCGCCTCCATAATGCCTTCTTCTTCCGGAGTGAATGCCTAACCTTTTAATTTCTCCATTTCACACCTACCTTATTTTATTCCACACCTGTCTCATGACCCTTGGAATATATTCAGATGTTTCCTGAGATAGTTATAGAATAGGCCCCAATCAGCACTAATTTCTTTTCCTTTAGTGTTACATGGTGATCAGCATTCATTTCAGACAAATTATGGAGACTACAACAGAGGCAAGCTATATTACATTTCAAACGTTATGCCAAGGAGACAATAATTTGATCAACCAGTTATTCTACTGGCCTGACCTTTAGTGGAAGAGGGGGGAAAAAAACTACATCAAAGCTATATTCCGTTTATAACATTATTAGAGAATAAATTCGTATAGATAGTTTTATTACAGCAAAAGTGGTGTCCTAATTTAACATGAGAATTGTTAAGATCCTGGATTTCTTGCAGTCCTATTTATAATTAACTCAGTGGACGATAAGATTATGTAAGTAGAATATGTGCCTTTCATATTCTTGGGATTTTTAGACCAGCATTATTGTTAAGATTAGGATGGTTGATAAGAATTTAACAGGCCTCCTTATTAAACTTAAGCAGCTGTAAGCTGTCCTACTTTGGCCAAACAGGCAGGACAGCCAATTTCAGAATCTCAGAACACAAGGACTACATCTGGTTTCACCAATACAGCCACTCTGGTTTTGCTGAACACGTGCTGGATACCTGCCATAGAATACGGTGGAAGAAAGCCACGATAATACACTAAATACAAATATGAAAGGCTTTTCATGGAATCAGCTTCAGCCCTAAGAAACAATCCAAACCTCAACAAATTTGGGAAACCTACATAAGAAGACCTTCAACCCAATCGCCCAAGAATACCAACATCCCGCTAGGGGGAACCATTAGGACTTTAGGAGAAATAGTAGCTTTCTGCTTCTTCCTCACTTACTGTTTGTTGTGCCTGCATGCACATGTCTTGTTCTTAAGTTTCTTGAATTTTGCCATTTTATTCAATCTCCATATTCAATCTCAACGTCACATTGCCATTTTCTTGAAAATGGCAATGTGACGTTGCCGAAATATTGAAGTATATTAAAATTTATTTTAATGTATATTCTAGTTGACACTGTAATTTCCTTAAATCGTTTAATAAAAAAAAAAGTAAAAAATAAACTTAAGTTCATACCACTTTTTGGTGTGATGTAAACGGCAGGTGCCTTTCCAATCAGTTCTATGTAGAGTATTCTGGGCATGATCAGACAGACCAGATTTACCATAGTTATTAAATTTAATGTGCCGTCTATGTTATTTTTTTGGATAGGAATTGTGCTTCCTGTTTCACCTATATAAGGCAAATTACAGGTGCAATGAATACAGTATACTCCATGGTGAACCAGTGGAGGAAATGAATCCTTGGATGAGTTGAATAACTTCTTTAATTTTGCAGGAGGTTTAATACCCCAACATGACGTCTATAGACATTCAGCGAAATCTGGATACGATTCTGTAACACATTGATTAATATGGATAAGAAGTGCAATTTGGTATCACTATTTCATCCACCATGGCCGGTAGATAGGTTAATGGTGGCATTAAGGTTGTATTTCTCTTCTATTCTGATATCCCTTTAATGTATGGAATGGTTACAGTTTTATTGTAATCTAGTTTATTTTTGTTTTTAATTGCGGCCTTGTGAAGAATTTCGTTGATAGTATTGTGGCTGTAGCCATTTTTCAAGAAGGTATTGCTGATAACTTTTAATTCATCTTTAAGTGCTTGTTCATTGGAGCAAATCTTCAAATCCCTGTTTTTTAGTGTTAATGACAATAAATTACCACTAGTGTGTTAATTTAGTGTCACCACTTTTGCTGTAATAAAACTATCTATATAAATTTGTTCTCTGATAATGTTATAAATGGACAAAAAGGTTATGTAGGTAGAATATGTGCCTTCCATATTCTGTTGATATAGTGCTTTTTTTCCTTCCCTTCCACTAGAGGTGAGGCCAGTAGAATAGCATTTGATCAAATCATTGTCTCTTTGGCATATTGTTTGAAATGATGACCTTAATATGAAAGTCGAAACATCAGGAAATTAAACTAATTATTAAAGAAATAAGGGGGATGAAATGGTTTCAGAGATTGGGTTTCTTCGCCCCAAAATCATTGAAATAAGCGACACATGGTAGAATGAAAAATAACTGGAATAGAAATAAAAGGATACGGTATTTTTCAGGAAGATAGAAAAGACAAGGAGTGGGAGGGGAGATGAATGCCACATAAGGTAGACATGAAAGAGGGAAATAGTGACAATGATAATGAGGCAGTGTGGTGTAACATGGAAGTTGAGAGGTAGACATTTAGTTGGATGTTGCTATAGGCCTGGGAATGTGGAGGGTGGTGATGAAGAAATGTATAAACAAATTGGAATGAAGGGATAGCATTTGGGAATAAGATAAATGAATTTCTCGAATTCTTGAGAGATAACTATCTCGGGCAGCACATAAAGGAGGGCACACAAGGATCGAGAGTTCTATATCTGATTGTAAAATATTGTTTTGTTATTTATTTTCTTTAGCTATCTATTTAGGTCTTTACTTAAATTTATTTTTTGTCCCCTCCCCTTTTTTCTGCTATTAGTCAGACCTCGTGCAGTAAGCAATTCCTAACGTAGCAGTTCCTAAACATTCGCGCAATATCAATTAAGAAATTTATATTTTCATAACAACTGCTCCACTTAATTGACCTTCTATTGCTTGAAAGTTAGGGAGCGAAGATAACAAAATTAAATTAATACGTTTGTTCAATTTCTTTACATGCAAGTTGTGGCTTGTTGTTTTCTACTATTCCCGCAGGTTTGTTTAATTTTTCGGGATAGTGCATTGGCTTAGGATTAAGAACCAGGTAATTACAAAACAAAACATATTTATTTTCTATCAAAAGGAAATGGTACAGAGCACATAAAAGTTGATAAAAGATTAATTCAATCAAAAGCTCTTTAACTTATAAAACAATTTGCTATCTAAGCAACAGAACTTACAGTGCATTCACTTTCAGAAACCTTATTGTACATTGACATAAAAGTGTCTCCTGTGACACAACTTAGCTTACAAGCAAGCATATACAGGGTGTTCGGGATAAATTTGACATATTTATAATTAATTATATTTTTCCGTAAGTTACATGTATTAACACACACACTTCTCTTCATTTAAAAGTTTGGACCCTTCTTCATTCATATACAAGATGTCAGAAAGGATGGATAGCTGGAACCCACCTGAATCATGGAAGAGAATAACTTGTATCATGATGATTCGTACCCGCCATCAAAATAATGATATTACGACTGCTGCCCAATGCTCCCTGAATACAGTAAAAACAATCAGGCATGAACTAGAGACTTGCAATGGTGACTACGAGGATGTAGCAAGAAGAAAGATCCCTAGCAGACGATCTGATTGCGTTCGTACAGCAGAATTCCTCGCAAATCTGCAGGAACAGGTGTTGAAGAACCCTGGCATTGGAATTCGGGCTTTGTTCGTGGAGTTGCTAACTGTAGTCAAGCCCTGGATAACAAGGGTAGCCAATGGTAGGCCGTATGTATGGCAGCAGGATTCGGCCCCTTGCCACACCTCTGGGAAAAGTCAAAAATGGTTGTCTGAAAATTTCTACGACTTCACCAGTCCAAATGTTTGGCCTCCAAACTCCCCAGACCTTAACCCCATGGATTATTTTGTATGGGGCGCAGTTGAAAAAGACACCAATCGCACTTCCAGTAATACAAAAGCCCAGTTAATGGATAAAATTAAAACAGTTTTTGCGGCCCTTCCCAGGGAGACTGTAGCATCAGCTTGTTCGAGGTTCCGAAGCAGAATTGAAGCTGTGATCGATGCTAATGGTGGTTATTTTGAGTAAATCTTGTTGATAGTATTGTAATTAACTCTGCCTGTAATGTTTTTTTGTCAATTCATTAAATTTAATAGATACAAAGAAGATTTTCTTTTTCCTTACGAAACTGTCAAATTTATCCCGAACACCCTGTATATTCCAAGAGGGATTGTAACAACTTTCTTCTGCCGCATGCAATACTTAATTAGTACTAATTCTGTTGCTATCACAAGCAACCTGTGAATTAAACACACTTAACAATACATAATCTTCTCTTAATTCAGATTCAATTTAACCGCCAGTTAACAAGTAACCTCTCGCAATCACTTACGATTTCGAGTTACATCCTCATAACATAATAAAATAAAATAATGGCTTACTTGCTAACAATCACGAGTGGAAAGTCCGATTCACATTCAGCAACATACATCGAGTCTGGAGAGTTTTCCTTCAGCGGACTCGCTGGGAAACATCTAGCGGTGGGAAGAACAATTCTACGGGAATGAGTCCCCGTAGAAGTCGAAGGTGACGAGCCAAGAGAAAGACCTTGAACCAAGCACTGCATTCCCTTTTATTCCATTTTCAGTCTTTTGTTCTTAATTAAGAGTATCCCAATATTAGCCCGAAGTAAGAAAAAAATTGACGTCATTGCTGGCCGCTTGACCTTACAATTTGGATGGAATTCAGTGCTAATCCGGCTTAATTCCTACTAAGCTTTTACCAACAAGTCTAAAATGCAGATGCATTCTGACAGCAAATTTTTCTTTTATATTTTATAAAACACATTCTTTCTTTACAAATGCAAACAAAAAAAAAAAAGGAAAATCTTTAGCGAAAATTCTCTTGAAAACTTAATTTCTCATGAGATTTTACATGATCATTTCATCAGTTGATGTAATTGTGAGTGGGTTTTACAGTTTCCTCAAGTTGGTGAGAGTGATCACCTGGGTTGTGGCTAAACATATGCAGACTTCTGTGAAGAAAGGATATATGTGGAAGTATGAGACTGGTGATTATGACAAGCTTGGGAGACAGCCTGTAGCTATAGCATGGAATTATTGGTAAGGAATTAAATGCTGCTTGAGAAACGACAAAGATACATAACAGCATCGATGTGTGGATGTATTCCGAAGGCCAAAAGACTGAATAAGGTAGGTGTATAATGGATGAATGAAGGGCTTAAGAATGAAATCTGGAAGAAGAAGAATGTACTTTGGAAACAGTACAGGATAAATAATTGTAATAATCACTTACATAAAGAATAAGCCATGAGAGTGACTTGATTAGTAAGGAATACAATATTGCAGTATGAGCAGAAATTGGCAAATAAGGCGAAGAAAAACCCTAGAGAGTTTGTTAGATCTGTGGCAAGTAGAAGGAAGAATGATTATGGTAAAATGATGTTAGTGGACGAAAATGGTAGAATGGTAACTGCTGAGCAGACATTGTTGAAATATTGCAACACTGAACTGTCAGTTCAGTGTTGCAAAGTGTTAGGTTTTTGAGATTTGGTAAGCAACGATGGGATTTGCACCAAATGCAAAGTATACATTTGGTGGTGGAACTTTTAAGGAGGTAGAGGAGATGAGAGACCTAGTGGTGGTGGACAAGGACCTGAAATTCAGGCACCACACTGCACAAGTTGTGAAGATGTCACATTGGATAATGGCAACGATGCAAGGGACCCTGACATGCAGAAATAAAGAGGTTATGATGACATTGTATAAGGCTTTGATCAGGCCTAATATGAATTATTGTGCACAGATTTGATTATCTGGTTTTCATAGTGATGAGGATGTGTTAGAAAGGATACAGAGAAGATTCACAAAGGTGATGAATGGTCTTTGTAATGTAGAGTGTGAGGTTAGATTGAGAGAAGCCTTGTGAATAGGAGGAGGGGGATATGATTGAGACATATAAGCTAGTTGAGGTTTATCACGTTGACATGGAAGAGATTTTTCATAGAATGAGAGAGAAGGGGAGGGTAGAACAAGAGGTCATCACTGGAAACTGTATGAGGAGGGTGAGGAGCAGGTTCTTTATATGGAGAGTGGTTGGTGAGTGGAATGCATTGCCTGAGTATGTTGTAAATGCAGATACATTGAATCCGTTTAAGGCACAGGTGGATCAGCTTTGTGTGTACCTCCCACGATGAGTCTCTGACTCCATGGAGGTCAGATGTTAATAATAATTAATGGAAGACCATTTTTTAAAAATCTTGAATCATATTTGTTTGTGTGGTTTTTTTTTTTTTTTTTTTTTCTTTATCTGGTTTACACATGAGAGTTCACAACACTAATAATAGTGCATTGGTGTCTGCAGATTAGAAGAAAGCAGGAATCCATTTACATGTTTCTTGAGCAGGTGATAGTTGTAATCTTAGGGGAAGATATATAGTTGAAGAGAAAGAGATGATGGATGTTGACTGGAAACTGTCAACATCCATCGTTTTGAAAGCCTGTTGTTTTGAAAGCCTGCAAATGTGGAGTGCATTATTTGTGTTGCTGTAAATATCATGAATGTTCATAAAGGGTTTTTCTTTTTTTTGAAAAATTATTAATGATAAGGGATTTTTTTCTTGCATTTTTGATGCTTGTCTGATTTTTTTCTCGGTGGATTTAAAAAAAAAATTGCATAAAATTGTTTGTGATCTGCAATAAAAATATATTTGTTACATATTTTGTCATTCTTTTTGTGGGGAAAGATTTAATTCAGGGGTCTTCAATGCATGGCCCGCGGGCCATTTTGAAAAGATAATTACTTAACATTGAAACACGATTAAATAAAAAATAATTTCAGTGAAGCCTGCAAACCACTAAGCTATACTGTGGTATTTAGAAATTGTAAGATGCTTTCCAGATTCACAAGGAATGCTGCGCATTTGATACTTTGCATAAAATCCTATAAAAATAAATATTAAATAGACATGCTTCTTCAGCCATCTACCAGCGCCAAGTGGTACTTAAGTACTAGTACTAACGTCGCAGGTAGATGACTGAAGCAGTAGTTCGTTCGAGTGTGCTGTCTAGTGTCTTCTAGATACATCTCGAAGGTTCTCAATACTTCGTTATTTTCATGTAAATACAAGAGGATCTCATCCACAGTCACTCGTGAACAGTGTGATATTCGTATATAAACGCTTGCAGGTACGTTGTGTCAGCCATAGCCTATTGTGGTTTTACATTGCCAAATTTTTTAATCAGTGCGAGACATATTCAGTGCATAATAACCGTTACATGGCTGTTTTGGATCATTTTTTGGGTTCACCTTCCATCACTATGGCGTCTACGAGTAAAAAGTGTAAATCAAGTGATACTTGTTAGGTTTTTAATGAAAAGTGGACCAATTTGTACTTTTTTGTGCCGATCGACAATAACCCAGTGTGTTTCATTTGTCGTGAGTCAGTGTCAGTATCAAAAGAATACAATATAAAACGACACTATGAGACAAAGCATGTGTCCAATTTCGATCACCTTCAAGGGCGGCTTCGTGTGTGCAAAGTGAACCGTCTCCAAATTGATTTAAAATGCCAGCAGGGTACGTTTAAAAGGTACAGAGAAGAGAGCGGAGCGTGCATCAAGGTAGGTTATGTAATAGCTGAAAAAATTGCTAAAAAACCAAAAGCCTTCTTGGACGGCGATGGTTGAAAGAGTGCCCAAAGGACTCCCTACAATTTCTTGATGATATATAGGACTAACTTCAGTTACATTCCCATAGAAACTCTGTTTCACACCATGTGCATTTTCTATAGGTATTTTCGCAGGCACTACTCCAGCGAAGTGGCCACAACCATTTTTCCACTCTTATAATAATCTAAGAATTGGAGCAGCAGCCACTGGCCAACACCAATACACTGTCCAACTCCAAACATAACAAACGTGTCATCATTTTCCTTCATTCCAACTAGCTCTGTTCTTTGGCACAATCTCTATACTGTTTTTCACACATCAACCACCAGAAACGTCGTGAGGAATTTTGGCGCCTATGGCCAGGAAAGAAAATTGTGCCGTTCTAAAAAAAAAAACTTTAAAAATCTCAATTTTCATGCCTATGTAAAATTAGTGCCTATGGCCAGGGCCACATTGGCCATAGCCTCACTATGCCTCTGACAACCACCAACTCTTTAAGAAACATATCAGCTGATTACTTCTTTCTCCTTAATGCTTATCCACACATGTAATGGGACTTATGAACTTTCATGTATGGGCATTATAAAAAATATAAACAAACATAGCCAAGAAATTAAAATAAGCATAACATTAAATAAGAATTAAAGAACAGCAATTCTACACATCTGACCCCCATCCATCCTCATCACATGTGGTGCAGGTAACACACACTAGGGACCAACGTACATGCTCCCAGTAGTAAAATGTTCTGAAAGCCAGCTGCTAGAGAGTGAGTGAGTGCATGAGCCAACTTAATAATAAGGAATCAGTCGGTTTCCCAACCAGCTAGAATAAAATCCAGCTGCCAATTACTCTGCAAGATCGTGCCCAGAGGAAATACGAATATGGTGTGGGTCTTGTCCATACGTAGCGTTGATATCAAGGCTATGTATGGACAAGGGACTGGATTACTGAATGTAAATAGTATACAAGAATTTACCTCCTATTGAATGTCTCTACCCTTCACTTAAACCAGGGGGTCTTCAACCTTTCAGACAGTGCTGGCCTCTAAGCTATACTGCTGTATAGCTTAGTATACAAGTATACTAAGTATTTAGAATTGTAAGATGCTTTCCAGATTCACAAGGAATGCTGTGCATTTGATACTTTATATAAAACCCTATAAAAATAAAGAAACTCAGCTTTAAGAGTGTAGGTAGGAGTCGGGTTCATGATAAGTAAATACAATCATAATAATCAATACTTGAAAAAAGATAATTTAATGAAGAAAACATTCACCAGAGTTAAAGATCGGTACTATCAACATAAGAAGCCTGAATGGCAAAGAAATGGATCTAGCTGAGGAATTAGATAAGTACCAGATCGACATAATAGGGGTGACTGACACAAAAAAGACCAAAACTGGTGAGATCTTTCTGAGCAATAAATACAAAATGTTATATTCAGGCAATGACAATGAAGGAAAAGGAGTAGCCATAGTATTCAACACAAAATACGAGGCTAATCTTGAATGGCAGTCAGTCTCAAGTAGAGTAATGTGGGCAAATATGAGAATGGGGAACTGGACAATGAGACTTATTTGTGCCTATGGTCCCACAGAAGGTTCTTCTAAGGTAGAAGTGGAGGAATTTTTTGAGGCTTTAGAAAAAGCAACTGACACAATGAAAAAGGAAAAGTTGGTCCTTGTTGGGGATCTAAATAGCAGAGTAGGAAATGATTGTGAGACATTCAAAAATATTTTGGGAAAATTTGGAGAAAAGAGCAAAGCTAATAATAATGGCAAATATCTGTTGGATTTCTGCTCAGGACATGGACTGGTTATTACTAACACCATGTACCAACATAAAAATGTGCACAAATTCACATGGAGAGAAGAGGCTAGGATTAAGAAAAGTCTCATTGACTATGTTATTGTTGATAGTGATGTTTTCTCCCTGGTGCAGGACACCAGAGTGTACAGAGGATTTGAAATTGGAAGTGATCACTATTTAGTCTTGAGCAGAATAAAATTGAATTTCATATTGAAAAGAATAACATGTAAGAAAGTTTTAAAGCGAATAAAAGTTGAGCAGCTCTCAGATGTGAACTGTAGACTAAAATACAGAAAGATTATTGAAAAGAAAATGAAAGAGTTTGAGAACAGGAATCAAACCTTGGAGATTCAGTGGCAAACTCTGAAGAAAACATTGATTGATTCTGCCAGAGAGGCATGTGGTGAGGTTGTGTGCAAGGATAAAAAAATCAGAACTCCCTGGTGGACACAGGAAGTTAAAGAGGCAGTGAAGGTGAAGAAGAAAGCATATCAAAAGTTCCTGTCAAATAAGTCAGATTTTACTCTTACAGAATACAGAGACAAATGTAAGAAAGCTAAACAGTGCGTAAAACTAGCTAAACAAAAGTCATTGGAGGACTTTGGCAAGAATATAGAAAATAAATATCAAGAAGGTGGCAAAATATTCTGGAGGTTGTTGAAGAAGCTTAGGAATGGAGGAAAGAGTGCTGTAAAAGGAGTTAGAGATGATAAAGGTGAAATGAAAACAGGAAAAAAAGATATCCTTGAAGTATGGAGTAATTACTTTGAAAAACTGCTAAATGAAACAAGCAGTGATGACAGCACAGTGATAAAAAACACTGACCAGGCATGCAGTCAGGAATACATATCCATACTTGAAGTAGAAAAAGCCATCAAATGCTTGAAATGTGGAAAGGCAGCAAAAGTAGATGATATTCGACCAGAAATGCTGAAGTATGGTGGTATAAAAGTCTTACAGTGGCTGCACTGCATAGTTCAGAAAGCCTGGACAGAGGGATGAATTCCCGATGATTGGAGTAGAGCTCTCATAGTACCCATATATAAAAAGGGAAATAAAACAGAATGTGAGAATTACAGAGGTATTTCCCTGCTGAGTGTTCCTGGCAAGATCTATGCAAGTATACTTGAGGAACGGTTGAGAAGAATTGTGGAAGAAAAGTTTAATGAAGAACAAGCTGGATTCAGGCCAAATAGAGGCTGTCAGGGTCAGATCTTCACTTTACAACAAATAGTCGAGAAAGCATGGGAATATAACAAAGATCTGTATTTAAGTTTTGTCGATTTGGAAAAGGCATATGACAAGGTGCCAAGAGAGAAGCTATTCAATACGCTGCAGTTATATGGTGTCAATGGGGCATTATATCAAGTAATACTTAGTCTTTATTTGAGTTGTAAGTCAGCAGTTAGAATTGAAGGAAGTACAGGAAGTTGGTTTAATGTTAAATCTGGTGTGAGACAAGGATGTACATTATCCCCTCTGTTATTCATTATCTATATGGATCACATTATGAAGGAATGTGGTATTAAACCTGATATCAAAATTGGAGATGTTAATGTCAGCTCTTTGCTTTATGCGGATGATGTTATACTTCTAAATAAATCCGCTACAAGTCTGCAAGATTCTCTGACTAAATTGAATAGCTGTTGTAATAGATATGGTATGAAGGTCAGCAATAAAAAGACAAAGACAATGAAAATAGGCAGAATCATTGAAAATGTCAACTGTGTTGTGAATGGAGAACCTGCGGAACAAGTAAAGCATTTCAGCTACTTAGGCACGATTTTTACTGAAGATGGTAAATTAAATATAGAAATAGACAACAGAATCAGCAAAGCTGGTATGGTGGGAAGTCAATTGAATAAATTCATATGGAATAAGAGAGAAATTAGTCAGAACACTAAATTAGCTGTATACAAGACAGTGTTCAAACCAGTTTTAACTTATGGATCTGAGAGCTGGGTCAGAAGTAAAATACATGACTAAAGACTAGAGACCGCAGATATGAGAGTCCTGAGAAAGATTAGAGGCGTCAAAAGATGGCATCAATGCAATATCATATTAAAAAATGAGGATATTAGGAAAGAACTTGACATTGTCGGCATCGAGGAATGCGTTAGCAGAGCTAATCTCAGGTGGTATGGTCACTTAAACAGAATCGGCGAGGAAGGATTAGCAAAACAAGTGTTCTCTGCCAGGTTGGCAAGAAAACAACCCAGAGGAAGACCAAGATATAGGTGGATTGATATGGTACAAAGTGCCTTAGACGATAGAAATATAAGATCTGATAATGTTGGAGTCTTGACAAGTAACAGACTGATTTGGAGGAAAATTGTAGATAGGAAGTTAGTAATGATGTAATTTTTTCATGTACTACTGTCATATCCTGTACACCCCTTGAGGGTACATGGCAGGAATTTGATGATGATGATGATGATGAAAACATTCATTTTCTTCCAAGCAACCTGGCAATGTTTTTCCTTGACCAGCTTGTCAATGTTGGCATCAATGTTGGAAGTCGCTATGCGCATATTCTCGAGATGTTGGTCAGTAATCTGAGTTGTTGTCTTGGACTTCACACGATTCATTCTGGAGAAGAACTGCTCACATAAGTATGTGCTTTTTAACAAAGCGCAAATCTTCAACGCATGCCAGCGAAGATTATGGAATGCATCCTGAGAAATGTAGTCTTTGTAAAATGTAAGCAAGGGCACATTGAATAATTTTTCTCTCAAAGAAGAGTAGTTTTGGAGTTCAAGCAGCTCCATTTGTACTGAGCCTGGTATTTCGGCAGCATTAACACCGAATTGCATTGAAAATAAATCTAAAGAAGATTGTTGGTTGTAAAAATCACTAAATCTCTATTCAAACTCACTTCGCAACACAGCTAATTTTGTAGCCTATTCATCAAGAGACGAACATTTGGACTCAGCGAGAAGTTGAAAATGAGTTAAGTCTTTTTTTGCAAGTTGTGCCTCCCAATGTTTGAGCTTGGCCACAGAAGGTTTGATGTGATCAAACAGAGTGTGCACCAGTTGATCTTTGGATTGTAGCCGCGTATTTAGGTCATTCATATGCAATGAGATGTTGGTCACAAGGCAAAGTCTGTCATCCACTTCAGATCGTTAAATTCCGCAATCGGATTCCCCTTGATATGCATGAATTGCTGTATTTCGCTCCTTAGGTCAAAGACTCTTTTAAGAACCTTCCCTCTGCTCAACCAACACACGTCACTATAATAAACCACATCGCCATGATCCGCTTCTCACTCTTGGGTCAAAAACTTTTGGAATTGACGATGATTCAATCCTCTTGCCATAATAATGTTGACGACAGTCACAATAACTTTTATGACATTCTCAAATCCAATAGTTTTTGCCCACAAATTCTCCTGGTGGATTAAACAATGTAATGAACGAAATCTTTTCCTTCTAGTTCTGGTTCATTCCATTGCAGTGCATCAAATCCTTCATTCTTTCCCTCCATAGTAGAGGCACCACCAGTTACCACACCCTCAAGGTTGGTTAAGCTGAGGTCGAAACGCTGGAACGTTTTCTTGGCGGCTTCAAGAATATCAGTGCCTTTCGTCGTTCCCTTCATAGGTACAAATGCTAGCAGTTCTTCTGTCACACTGAATTGTTGATCATTGCCACGGACAAAGATAGCTAGTTGTGCTGTATCCTTCACATCTGTGCTCTCATCAAAAGCAAGTGAATATGACGTAAATTTGGACAATCGTTTTTTTTTAAAGTTCCTTCAATGTCATTGGCAAGTTCTTCGACACGTCGTGCTACAGTTACCCCAGACAAACTGTTTTTAAAACACTTCCGTATTATTTGGGCACAGAATATTCTCAGCAATGTTAGAGAACAGTTCTATCATTCTCTCAAATGGTAGAACTGTATTCCCATATTGGTCTGATCTGACACTTATAAAGAGTTAGGAGTTGAGCAGAATAGAAGTATCTTTTTTAACAAAAAAAAAGTCAAGTTTTTTAGAAATGTGAAGAGGCTATTGATGTAATATGTTTGAACCACGATAAGCTGAATGTAATGGTCAGCCCAAGAGAGAAAGCTGCTCTTGAAAGGATATTGGATATTATATCCATCCAGGTCAGATCTTTGCATTGAAATATTATTTTATACAAATAATGCATAATCATCATTATCAGAAATTCAGGAGCAATTCTGTGCACAATAATCCATATGAGGCCTGATTAAGGCCTTATGCAATGTCAGCATAATCTCTTTATTTCTACATGTCAGTGTCCTTTGCATCATTGCCATTATCCGATGTAATGTCTTCACAACCTGTGCAATGTGGTCCCTGAATATTAATCCTTGTAAACTCCCACTCCCAGATCTCTCATCTCCTCTACTTCCTTTAAAGTTTACTCCACCAAGTGTATACTTTGCATCCCATCATTGCTTACCCAACCTCAAAACCTAGCACTTTGCAACATTGTACTGATAGTTCCACTTATCTGCCCATTTATGCAATCTATTCAAGTCCTCATGTAAGGCCATAACATATGCTGGACTCTGCATTGCTCTCCCCAATTTTGCATCATCTGCAAACAGCCACAGATCACTAGTTAAACCCATCCCAATATCATTAGCATACAAATTGAACAACAATGGTCTCAAAATTAGCCCATGCGTTACATGATTAGTCACTAGTGATGTAATGATAATGAAGTGGTTTGAACAATGCCAAAGTAATTGGGTGGACTTGTTGGGTAGCATGAAGTTTAAGAAGTGGCATAGAATTTCCATGTATAGAGTGTGTGATAAAAACCTATCTGCAAACCACAAGCAGTTACTGAGCATTTGTGGATGTATATGCTCAACTGGTAGCTAGTGAACACCTTGGTACCAAGGGTGTATAATGTGGATGAAACTGCATTATATTTGCTATGCATGGGACATTAAATAAACAACAGTGGATGAAGAAAGAACACCAGATTCAGACAATTGTAGGATAGAGTTACTGCCCTAGAGTGCTCAAATGCATTAGTTGAGCATAGATATAAGAGCCATTTCTGATAGGAAAAACTAATTGTCGTAGGTATTTAAATTTTGCTCATCATGTAGGATCATCAAGATTGCATTAGAATGATTTGAAAACTTTTTTGTGCTTTAAGAACAATGGACATACTGTATGTTTATAGATTTGCCAGAAGACGAAAAATATTTCTCATTCTGTTAAACCGTTCATCTCATCACTGAGCTGAATTAAGAAAGTGTAAAAAAAAAATGTTCATATAGTGTATTTACTCCATACTGTACGTCTTATATTCAATGCCAAGATGAAGGAATATTACACTCTATGAAGGCTAAGTTTAATGTGAATATGAACTTAACATGAAAGGCATGCTTTGGTTGATTGCATGCCTGAGAGAAGGTACAGGCATCGGCACTATAGAAATGCTGCATATGCTATCTTCATAGATGGTAATTTTCTTAATGCAATTGTTTACATTGACTTCACACCTTTTATCAAAGAAGAAAGTCAAGTTCATGAGTTGCTTGAACATGCAAAAACTGATATGGTGACCTGCTGCTAAGAGAATAGCAGATAGGCTTAATGAAGTAAATCTGGCCAAGTCTCAGAGAAAAACCTGTTATGAATCTTGATTAAAAAAAAACAAAAAAACACTGAAATGGGATGAAGATGACAATGATGAAATTGAAACAGATTTTAGTTGTAAATTGACTGGTGAATTAATCATAGGGCTAGCGCATTATACACACACTCACCTTTGTGACGGAACAAGAGCTAATAATTTTTTTTTCATTTGATGTGTGAAAAATCAAACAATTTAAAAATCAAAGCACACGAAGAATTTCACTTGGATGAAATGTTATAAACATAATCAGTGAAATAGATAATCCTTACAGCTCTTAACTTCTGTGCCTTTGCTCTACACAATCCCAGTAAAATTCTGAATTTTGCTACTTTGGGAAAATACTGCTTTCAAAGTGGCAAACATTTTTGTAAGTATAGCATTAATAAGCCTGTTTTCATTTATGCAGTACTATACTGTTAAATAAACGTGTATCATTCACACCTATATATTATATTTCAGAGGTGTACTGATGAGCTACTATTATAACTTTATTGGTTTGGCAGAATGGCTAATCTGTTAAGACTAGTTATAAATTATTTTGAAGTTGAAGTAGTATATCAAAAATCTGATTATAAAAGTTTTTGTGTAACAAAAATTCCATGTATTTTAAAATCGCACATGATAAATTTTAAATTTCAGTTGATTTTAAGAATTAATTACTTGTGGTTAGATGTAAAAATTTATGTTTGAATTTTAGGTGCAATAAATATACATGGTAAAAAATGAATTTGACATGAAAAGTTTCAGTAGTAATGATTTTTACAAAACTCTATCAGCTGCTTAATGAATTTTGTAGATTTATCATGATCACATTATGTAGAATCAATTGTATTAAACAATGGCCACATATTTACTGTTGCTGTGAATGAATTTTGAAACTTTTATAAAAGGTTGGTCTTTTTTGTTAAGTTTTTCTAGGAGACCAAATTATTAGTCACTTCTGCAACCAAGAATTTATTAAGTTCTGAATAAGACATGTTTTATTACTCATTATTTAATCTAACATAATTACTTTTGTTTAAAATAAATCTAAATCTTGGCAATCAAGAAGTCTCTTCTTTCTTAAAATTCGTTGCATAGGAAACTGTCTTGTATTTATCACCATTTTATATTAAACTAAAGATTTTGATACAATTCTTGTATATTAAATCTAATTTGTGGTACATAAAATTTTGAATAAATAATAAAAATAATAAATATACTACATTTTTAAATGTGTAAAAAAAAAACTGAAATTTCGTAATTTTTTAATGTATCATTCCATTTCATCTAAGTTTAATTGCAGTTCCTTAGCATAATTGTCCATTAGAGCACTTGACTTTTCTGTTAAGGTTTGGATTATATAAGTTCTTAATTGTATAATTTAATATACTACACGCACGCACTCTCTCTCTCTCTCGTGTGTATTAACCACCACATCCAAAAAATCAGTCCATTATTCGTTAAGCTTATTCCTGTGATATGTATATACTTAGAAACATAGGATAGTCTTTCAAAAAATGTCTTGACACTGTAGCCTAGCTTTTTTTTTTTTAATTAATTGAGAAAATAGGTAATTGTTTTCTTCTCAGTAATATTGGTTGTTCTGCAGCTTCAAACCTATTTAAATATCAGATATAAATTTTTTTCTTCATTTCAGGTATAGAAATATAACTGAAATTTGATCATCATAATCATCAAATTTCTGACATATATTTTCAGGAGATGTACAGAATGTTATGATAGTGCTACATGAAAAAAGTTACATCATTACTAACTTGCAATTGACAATCATCTTTCATTTCTATCTTCTAAGACACTTTTTACTGTATCAGTCCATCTACATCTCGGTCATCCTCTGGGTCTTTTTCCAGTCAACTGGCAAAGAGCACTTGTTTTGTTAATCTCTCCTCTCACATTCTGTTTTAGTAACTATATCACCTAAGATTATCACTGTGTTCCCTGAATGCTAATAATGACAAGTTCTTTCCTAATATCCTTGTTTTTTATATGATACTAATATTGATGCCATCTGTTCACGCCTCTGATCCTTCTCAGAACTCTATCTATGGTCTCCATTCTTTGATCAAGTGTTTTATTTCTAACTCAGCTCTCAAATCCTTAAGGTAAAAGTAGTTTGAACACTGTCTTGTATACATTATCACCATTAACATGCATCCTTTGGTGCATGTTAATGGAGATAACATGCACCCTTTTCTCACAAATTATTTAACATTAAACCACCTTTCTGCACCTTCTTGAATTCTGATTGTGACTTACAACTCAAATAGAGACTATGTATTTCTCAATATAACATCCCATTTACACCAACTGTAATGTTTTGAAAAGCTTTCCTCTTGGCACCTTGTCATATGCCTTTTCCAGATCTTCATCATCTGACAGAGCTTTGTAGATCATCTCTCCATCCTGTTCTTTGATGTCCTTTCCTTCTCTTGGTGTTCACTCAGTGCCCTACCCTTTGTTTGGTAGTCTACTAATATGGCCAGCCCATCTCCACTTGCATGGTTTACAAGACTTCACAACATAATCCCAAGATTTCTCAACCATCTGTCTTAAAGTGAAAATCTGATCTTGATAACCTCTTGTTTGGACTGAATCCAGTTTTTCTCTCACTTTCTGTCGTTTCTCAAGAATGCTTGCATAAATCATACCAGAAACCCTCAGTAGTCTAAATTCTTGCTTTGTTTTATTTCCCTTTTTTATAGAAGGGATCATTTGGAATTTGACCTTCTGAATTATGAAGTGCAGCCACTGTAAAACTTTTATATCTCTATGTTTATGTATTTCTGGTCAAATATCTACTCCAGCTGCCTTTCCACATTTCAGATTTTTGTTGGATTTTTCTACTTCAAGTATGGATATGTATTCCTGACTACATTCCTGTTGAGTGTTTTCTATTACTATACAGACACTCCTTTTTCATTTAGCAATCTTTCAAAGTAGTTACTCCAGACTTCTAGAATATCTTCATCCTTACTTTCATGTCACTTATATTCTCTTTGATCCCTTTTATAGTACTCTCCTCCATTTCTAAGCTTTTTCAATATCCTCCTGAATATTTTGCTACCTTCCTGATATTTATTTTCTGTATTGTTACCAAAGTCTTGCCATGACTTTTGTTGTTTAACTAGTTTTACAAGTGCTTTACTTTCTTGCATTTTTCTCTCTATTCTCTAAGAGCACAAGTTGTTGTACTTGCCAGGAACCTTTCATATGTTTTCTTCTTTTTTCTTGACTGCTTCTAACTTCCTAAGTCCACCATCGGATATTTCTATCCTTAGAGACGATTTCACCACATGCTTACCTGGCTAAATCAATCAATGTGTTCTTTAGCGTTTGCCACTTAATCTTTCATTACTTTAATTTTTTCTGGAATGATATTTGTGTATTTTAGTCTAGAGTTCTCTGAAAGCTGCGCATCGTTAATTCACTTTAAAACTGTCTTACATACTGATTTTTTTTCTGAATGAAATTCAATTTTATCTTGCTCAAAACTATAGTAATCACTTCCTAATTTAAATCCTCTGTATACTCTTGTGTCCTGAGCCAGTGGGAAAACATTGCTGTCATCAATAATGTAATCAGTGCGACTTTTCTTATTTCTTTCTCTCCATCCCATGTGCATTTGCACACATTATGTTGGAACATGGTGTTAGCAATAGCTAGCCCATGCTCTGAACTGAAATCCAGCAGGTACTTACCATTATTATTAGCTTTGCTCTTTTTTCAAAATTTTCCCAAAACATTGCTGTATGTCCATAATAATTTTCTACTGGCTGTTTAGATCTCCAACAAGGACTGTCTTTTCCTCTTTTTTTTTTTTTTTTTTTTTTGACACAGTGAAAAAGGAAAAGACAAAGACTGTCTTTTCCTTTTTCATTGTGTCAGATGCTTTCCCTAATGTCTCAGAAAGGTGCTCCATTTCTTCCTTAGTAGAACATTCTGTGTGGGAACCATGGAACCATAGGCACAAATAAGTCTCATTGTCCAGTTCCTTATTCTGATATTTGCCCACATCACTCTACTTGATATTATTACCTGCCAGTCAAGAAGATTATCTTCATATTTAGTATTGAATACTATAGCTACTCCTTGTTTTCCCTGATTGTTTATTGCCTGAATATAAAATTTTGTATTTCTTGCTTAGAAAGATCTCGCCTGTTTTTTTTTTGTCTTCTTTGCTTCGGTCACACCTATTATGTCAATCTTGTACTTATCCAATTCTTCTGCCTAGTTCAATTTTTTTTCCATTGATGCTTCTTGCATTGAGTTGTAATGTGTTCCAGGATTTGCTGTAGTAGCTGAATTTTCACTGTTCACCCTGGTTCCCCTGATGAAAACAATGAGGGGATCTTGTTTAACAAGGCAGCATCCCAGCTGGCTTGAAATTCTGCATCATTTTGCATTATGGTTTAAGCCAATAGGAATACAATTTGGTCAGCTAAATAACAAGTTGCCTGGCCCATCATCATTTGTTTAGTATTCAGTTTAGATACCTAATAAGGTACACAATGAGGTGGTGAGGGTTGAATTAGTTCAGTAGTCCTGGTCGGTTCTCTGCATTCCCTGATAGGCTGCATGGAGGTCTCCTGCGTAGTTATGCTGAAATTTGTATTTCTTCCACTAAAATTTAATGGAAACATTAGAAATTCTTAGGATGGAATCACTTTCTTTATAGATTATAAATATTCTGCAAGAAATCGGAATTTGAAACGTTGAATTACAACATATGTTTGGTAATCATGGAATAAGGAATAGATTCTTTGTATAGAAAGATAGGTGAGGGAAATTGAGAGAAAATGCATTGAAGGAATTTAAAGAAAGGTTTGATATGCATAATGACTGCTGGTAGACTGCTTCTTGCATTTGAGGAATCTTGTCATTCTAACAAAGTTGAGTGTGAATATTAATAAGAAGAAACATTTAAAATTATATACAGTCTGGGTCAGAGCAATGAAATATGGCCAGATTTACATATTTTTAATATTTGAAAGCAACACTAATTTAGTAATAATTATTAATTTGTGATGATTAGAATTTGAATCAACATCTTGAATACAATCAAATCTTATTTGCTGTATTGCAGATTTTAACAACTTTATATATTTATAAACTGCTTATCATGAAACTTAATTCTTCTGTTGGCTGTGATAGGTTATTCTTATCATTACCTTTTTTTTTTCTGAACATACTTCCATTTGTGTTGAGATTATGGTCTACAGCTCAGGATGTTAGTGTTGAAGTGTTTTGGGTTGATATTTCATACTATTTTTATATACATTAATTCAGTTGCCCACATCTGAATATTATGCATTTTTTAGTGAAGCAATAAGTTAATTTATGAAAATATATTTTTAAGTCACATTTGGATTTTATAAAGATGAAATTCCATTCATTATTATCTTAAAGTGACAAGTGCCAGTTGCAGTTATTAAAGTGGCTGATGATGCTACACTTTTTTTTTCCAGTTATGCCACCTGGGTAGTGATGCATTGCTACAGCATCACAACCGAGATCTGGTAGCAGTATCACCATGGGCAACATCGCAAAACCTGTCAATGAATGGAACACTTCAAAGTGTAAGGTTTCTTCCTTCCTTCCTCCCTCTTTTCTCCATCTTGATCATTCATCTCTTCTCTGTTCTTTTTAAGTAATCATCTTTTGAGGGTCATTATGTTAGCACATTACTTGTTTTCAATTTCTTTCTTAATTTTAAAGGAATTTATTTCTGAAATGTGTTTAGTAGCTCTACGGGATAGTATGCTAAGGTCCAGATGACTTCTGGAATGTTACCTAAAATCTTTGATACATCATCAAACTAGAATATGGAGATCTGTCTCTAAACTGCAACATAGCACCTGCTTATTTATTTTAATTAGATACAGTAATCAGTTGACTTTTTCATGTATTATTAAGTTAACATTTAAGACTTATGACAGATAACACACAGTGGTGGTTATAATAGGAAAGTGGATTACACTTGCATAATTTGGGATGTTCCAGTTAGGAAGCTGTTCCAAATTTTGGCTGTGTTTTAGAGGCAATTTCAAATGGTTATGATTTTGCTGGTAGAGTAAAGGTCAGTGCTTTTGAGGTGGCACTCCCTTATTCTGCAGTTTAGGATAGTAATAACATGCTAAGTGGTCTGTCAATAAGGTCCAGTGGAAGGATTTTTTTTTTTTTGGGAGGTGGGTGTTAGATAATATTGATGATTGGAAATTTGTAGAGTCATATTTATATATTTATGCTGTGTGTCCAGTCTGACTATAGTGTGCAAAGCCACAAGAACAAGCTGTGGTTTAGATCCTGAATTATGACTCAACTTTGACCTCGGGTGATGATGATGACAGTTTAATAGCTGGTTTGAAGATGTAGTGTTGGTTGGTTTTGTGTAATATACTAGTAATTGTTTGATATCTATGGACATCTTCACTGGTCTTGAAGTAGGGAGTTTATATTGGTTTATACTGGCTGGTTTGAAGATGTAGTGTTGGTTGGTTTTGTGTAATATACTAGTAATGTTTTGATATCTATGGACATCTTCACTTGTGTTGAAGTAGGGAGTTTATATTGATTGTATTTCAGATGAAATCAGCATGGTATTCATGTCATGATTGACTGTTTTTATAAATTCTAGTTCTTTCTGGAGTAGGGCTCTGAAACATAAGGAATGGCCTCTGTATAGTAACATTTTGCTTGTGCCATCCTTTTGTCCTAGATGATGTTGGCAGGAACAGTGGGTACATTGCTTTAGGTTGGTTTCTGTAGATAGCAAAGAGCTATTTGCATGCCTTTCAGTAGTGCACATGTCTTTAAAAAAAGCTACATTAATGTTAAGATCACTATCTTCATCCTTCCAGGGAGTTTAGGCCGAGTGGTGTTCTCTCATTCAGTCAATTAAGGAACACTTTGAACACTTATGTTATGACTTCTATTAGACATCATGACCTCTACTTCTTTCAGCTTCCTGAGTTAACCTTTGAATATAAGCCATCCATACCCAACTGACTTACCTTCTGCTTCTAAAGGTGTTCATAAAATCATTGCATCATACATAAGAGGAGTATTTGAATATGCTGCTAGTATATTACACATGCCATCTCTACACTGTATTATCAAATGAACTGTTCAACTTGTTCATCCATCCATCACCATTATCCTGTCCAAGAGTATACATCATACCTTGCTCTTGTAGCCTCACATGCTGTAGAGTAATAGAATGCTAAGCGAAAATACAAGGATCAACATCAGAGATAGATACATCATCAGATATTTAGAATCTGAAAACTTTCATATTGCATGCAGTTAACACACAGTATTGTGTTAATAGATGGAAATACATCATGTCAGATTCTTTTTAGAATAATTGTTCAGCAGTCTTATGAAGTGCTGTTCTATCAATCCAATCTCAACAGTAATGATGGATAAGTTTTTCAAAAAAATAAACAGTAGGAGGGGAGAGTGGGTGTGCATTATTGCCATCACTAATCTTTGGGCTAAAAGTTTTTTTTTTTTCTCCAGATATTTCTTAAATCTTATTGATGACCAGTTATCATGTTTCTACAGAACCACAGCAGTAAGAAAATGACTGTATTATCAAATGAACTGTTCAACTTGTTCATCCATCCATCACCATTATCCTGTCCAAGAGTATACATCATACCTTGCTCTTGTAGCCTCACATGCTGTAGAGTAATAGAATGCTAAGCGAAAATACAAGGATCAACATCAGAGATAGATACATCATCAGATATTTAGAATCTGAAAACTTTCATATTGCATGCAGTTAACACACAGTATTGTGTTAATAGATGGAAATACATCATGTCAGATTCTTTTTAGAATAATTGTTCAGCAGTCTTATGAAGTGCTGTTCTATCAATCCAATCTCAACAGTAATGATGGATAAGTTTTTCAAAAAAATAAACAGTAGGAGGGGAGAGTGGGTGTGCATTATTGCCATCACTAATCTTTGGGCTAAAAGTTTTTTTTTTTTCTCCAGATATTTCTTAAATCTTATTGATGACCAGTTATCATGTTTCTACAGAACCACAGCAGTAAGAAAATGACTCTACAAAAATGCAGTGTGCATCAGTTTATCTACTAAACTCAGAATCATTTAAAGAAATGATAGTGACACGTATCTGAAATATTGCTTGCTAAGTGGAACATTCGAAACTAGTGTATCAAATCAATCGTCATTACTTTTTGGTGCTAATGGAAATGCATATATAATGATAATTACTAAACATTATATTTGTCACCTAAGTATCATGATGTTTCAAATGAATCTTTCTAGTTCTACAGATGAAATAATTTTAATAATGGACTTTGGAGTTAGACCCTTTTACTAGACTTTTCATCATTATTATACTATTTTTTAATTTAAGATATATATTGTATTGCTGAGCAGTAGTTCTTTTTACTGGTTATTCATAATTGATTTTTTTTTTAATGTGAATTATTGTAAAATTTTTTTATGCCTTTCACTGAAATCGTTGCTATATGCTGTGTCCCACATGTAGAATCAAAAGAAACCTAAACAATATCTCGTGTTGCTGAACTCTACTGGGAAATCTAAAAGTCTGTCACTTGTGAGTTTGTTTTTTGTTTTTTTCATGCAACCAATATTTCCCTGCAAGGTAGACATTAGCTAGCTCAAGAGAGTCCAAAGAATTTAATTTTGCTGACACCGTGTACCTGTAAATGAAACTGCACCATTAGTAAATTTTGGCATAATATGGTGGTGGTGAAGTGCACATACCAATAGTTAGTTTTTAATATAGTAGGCAACTTTCCCAAGATGGAGAATTAGTGATAGGTTTCCTGACACCAGCAGTCTGTATGTCGAAAATGGCTGAATCTTCTCCCATCTTTACTACAAGATGAAGCTTCCTTGCCCAATTTCTTGGGTGTTTAACTTTAAACATTTGGTGGATTCTGTTCATATTTGTGCTGAATGTTTCATCTTACCATAGTATACAAGTCCACAAGAACAGAGTAAGGTTTAAACCTGACCCTGGACTCCCTGTTCCTCAAATGATAAATATGATGATTGAATAGGTGACAGTTTAATAACTGGTTTGTAGATGAAATGTTGGTTGGCCTTGCCTAAGTTGGAGTTTTTATACTGGTTTGATTGTTTTTTGAAATGAAATCATTTGGTATTCATCATTGTTTATATATATTATCATTTTGATTATGTCAGACTTTTGTCTCTTGTGATATTTTTAGGGGCTATAGATGTATTGTCTCATATGACTTGGGTTCTAATAGACAGTAAAGAGTAAGACCCATCTCCATGTCTTACCCTAGTGTCTTTTAAAAAAAAAAAAAGAAATAGTCACATTAAGATCGTCAACCTCATCCTTCTAGGAATTTTAGGTTCCTTAATTCATGCTCCTGAAACATAGTAGATTGGTGCTGTATATTGGCAGGGACATGAACAAAGGAATCAGTGTTCATTTTGAAGTGCTGAAGAGTGCAGTCTTTGGGAATGCTGGTCCAGAGAATATATGTAGGTGAAATGGGAGAGTGGGTTCATTGGGTTACTAGTTGAATTGTAATTGGATGTTTAGCAGCTATTCCTCTGTTATTGTAAATTTAGCAGAAAGTGGGAAGGGAGAGGGGGAAGTCGATGGATGGTAGTCTGCTGAACAGTGCCGATGGAAGTATCTGCAGAACAGGCCACATTATAGAAGTTGTAGTGAGAAAGAGATTGTCAATTAGCCACACTGCTCTTTTTGATTCTATTAAGAATTTTTAGAAAGCTGTTCGGTTCTCACCATCCTAAAAGTGGGAGCAGTATTCTAAAGTTGGGATAATTTGGGATTGGTACATAGTTTGTAATTCTTCTTCTTCTTTGGCACTACAGCCCCATGTAGGGCCTTGGCCTCCCATTTCTGGGTTTCATAACTCACTACGAGGTGGGGTCATTACCCCCAATGCTCAACCATGTGTAATTGTCTGTGAAGCATCGTGTTCTTAAGACCGGTTTGCCTGCTTTGTGGGAGGAAAAACCCTGCAGTCCACGCCAAAACCGGCTAACTTGGCTATGTCTGAGAAAGATCCTTAGTTCCTCACGTCAGCAACCAGAATGGAATGCAGGACACCCCTTTCTCAGGCATATGGTTTCAAAGGGCATATCCACTCGGCTAACCGTGCAGACTTAATAGTTTGTAATTGGGCAGGTGAAAAGTAATGTCTAGAGTAAAACAGGATGCAGGTGCTGTAGAAAAGATTTTCTTGGCGCAGTGTTTGTACCAGGAAAGGTTAAGTGTCAGTCAGAAAAGAGGGATCTGGTTTTGAATCCTGACCTGAGTGTTATTTAAAAAAAAAGTGAAAGAGGTAGTAGTTTTTTTTTTTTTTTCAATAAAAACACAAAACTGTTTTAGTAGAACTGAAAGGGACTGTCATTATCACACCATTGAAGAATCGTATAAAGACCGGTGTTTAGGGTGCTGGTTGTAGATCTTTAAGCTTGGGTTGTTTGAGGTCAGTGTATTTGAGAAAGATTGTGGGCGATAACAGATCCTTGATGAAAGGCTGCATTAGTAGAGAAATCTGAACTGAGAATGCCGTAACATTACAGACTGAATTATCCAAATTAAAACTATTGATTTGCAAAGGATAGAAGTCCATCCTGGAGATAGTAATTTACTGAGTGGTCCTCTAGACCATACTTTATCAAAGGCCTTGGAAAGGTAAAGCACAAACAGCAGTTTTCTCCATACATTTCATGACACCTATACATAAGTGAATGATGTATGTGAGAAGATCTGCTGTGGATTTTTGAGGGGCAAAATCCGTAATGGTTGACACTGAACACCTGGCATTTCTCCATGGGATCAAGTTGATTGGTGATGATAATGCCTTTTTCCATTACTTTAGAGAATGCACAGGTGAGATAAGTAGGTTGGTACTTTTTGGTTGATATTTGTTTTTTGGAATGGGTGCAGAGGACATCTCAGTGATACTACGGGCCCTTCTCATTCTTTTTCTTCTATTCTAATGTATACTAATGCGAGGAGTATTAGGAACAAGAAGGAAGAATTTTTGGCCTTGATTGACTCTTCCTGGCCACAGGTTATTTGGCATTAGTGAAACATGGCTGACGGAAGATGATATAGTTAGTGGGATATAATGTGTACGTTATAGTGTGTTTACGAGGGACAGAGAGAATAAAATGGGGGAAGGAGTGTTATTGATGATAGCTGATGAACTGCAGCCAAGGAGAATTGAAGTTGTATTGCAGGATAGTGAAAAGAGCTCATTTGAGGCTATTTGGTGTGAGATTGAGACTGTCAGAACAAAATATACAGTTGGGTGCTGCTATAGACCAGGTGATGGAATAGATGGTGGAGATAGTATGCATAAACAAATTGATGAAATGAGTAGAAGGAGGGTAATTATTATGGGGGATTTCAACTATGGTAACATTGATTGGAAGGAGGAGAGGACACATGTGAGGAAGGAAATGGATTTTATTCAATTATTAAGGGATAACTATCTGAGACAGCATGTAATTGAAAATACTAAGGGTTTGAGAGTGCTTGACCTGGTAATAGCATCTGAAAATTTGACTGTAATGAATATGACCATGTTGCCACCTATTGGTGAGAGTGATCATAAGGTCTTGACCTGGGAGGTGGCTAAAGGTGTGGAATTTTCGATTAAGACAGGGTATATGTGGAATTACTGTGCTGGCAAGTATGACAAGCTTAGGAGATTGCTTGGATCAGTGCCATGGCATGTAAAACTGCAAGGACTGGATGTCAATAGAGCATGGGAAGTGGTCAAGGAGCATTTACAGGAGGTTATGGCTGATTGTATATCTAGGATCCGAATAGTAAATCAAGTTGGGGTTAAATGGATGAATAACACCATTAAGCTTGAACTGCAAATAAAGAAACAACTGTGGAGGGAATTTAAAGAGAAAGGTGACCTGCAGGCACACGAACGGTATCAAGCGCAAGCCAGAAGGGTAACGAGTGTGGTAAGAAAAGCAACAGCGGATTTCGAAAAGAAACTAGCTATGCAAGCTAAAGAGAATCCCAAACAGTTCCTTCAATATGCTTCAAGCAAAAAAAAAAAAAAAACTGTACACGGCAGAATGATTTTAAGGAATGACAGTGGTAAGGAGGTCACTGAATCAATCGATATAGTGGAATTACTGAGCGAGCACTTTGCAAGAGTATATCATCCAGGTAGTGACATTGAAAAAATGAAGGAACCATTAGTTTATGTGGGAAATGTGATGAATAAAGTGGAGGTGAATAGTCTATTACAGAGCCTTAATGTGAATACATCTGTGGGATTGGATGGTATACTGGCACGGGTCTTATGTGAAGCGGCTAAAAAATTATCAATGCCCTTGACTATGTTGTTTAATCTGAGTCTCGGATCTGGTTTAGTCCTGAAGGTGTGGAAAGAGGGGAAAATAGTTCCACTGCATAAAGGAGGATCCAAGACTACTGTTGCAAATTACCAACCAATCAGCATATCAGGCGTTGTTGTCAAGGTCTTGGAGAAAGTAGTCAAGGGAAAAAATACAGGAATGGATTGATGAAAATGAGATACTGTATGGGGGACAGCATGGCTTTGTGAAGGGTAGATCATGCCTCAGTAACTTGCTCAAGTTTTATAACACAGTGACGGCTGAATTGGATAAGGGTAATGGGTTTACAGTGATACTGCTGGACCTGGCTAAGGCATTACAGGATACCACATGGCATTCTAATCCGTAAACTACAACATATGGGAATGGATATAGGGTTGGTGAGATGGATAGGTGGGTGGTTGATGGAGAGATATCAGAGAGTAGTTTATTCAGGAGTAGAGTCCAAAAGACGGCCTGTGACTAGTGGTGTGCTGTTCTTGGACCACTGCTGTTTAATTTGTTCATTAACGATATAGGGAAGGATCTAAGAAGAACAGTTTATTTGTTCGCTGATGATGCAAAGTTGGGTAGGGCAATAGTGAATGCAGAAGATGTCAAAGTCTTGCAAAGTCTTCCAGAACTCCACTCTATCTTGCTTAGATAGAGTGGAGTTCTGTCCTTAGGAGAATGGATGTCATTTTAATGTGACAAAATGTAAGGTTATGCATTTTGGGGTGAAAAGATTAGCAGCAGTATACCACATTGGTGGAACTGTACTCCAGGAAATTGATGAGGCCAGGGACTTGGGAGTGTTGGTGGATAGGGAGATGAAGGTTAGTGGACACATTGCAAAAGTGGCTAAATCAGCTCATCAAATCACTTGGTTGCTGAAAAATATTTTGACGAGCAGAGACAAGCAAGTTATTGTTCCTCAATTGTTCCGCAAGTTACTGTACTGAGCCTTGATAAGACCTCATCTCGACTACTGTGCGCAGATTTGGTCACCTAGGTTTCTTCTTGATGGGGAGGAGGTGGAGAGGATCCAGAGTCTAGTGGCCAAGATGATAGCAGGTCTATGGAATGAACCTTATGAGAACAGGTTGAAGATTTGTGGGTTGCAGAAATTAGTTGATAGGCGAAAAAGGGGTGATATGATTGAGACATTTGAATTACTGAAGGGTTTCTATAGGATTAATTCAGAGGATAATTTTGAGAACAGGACTGGTGGTGAGAGAACTAGGGGACACCTATGGAAGCTGGGCAAGAGTGTAGTTAGCAAGGGTGTTAGAGCTGGGTTCTTTACTCTTAGAGTGGTAAACGAGTGGAGTAAGCTTCCAGAGTCTGTTGTGGGTACTATGACGGTGAGTGAGTTCAAGGCAAGGTATGATAGATACTGTGAGAATGTCGTATAGTTGTGTGGACATGATGTTTAGGGTCTCCTTCAATGAGTCTAAGGATTCCCTGGAGTTGCCCGTAATAATAATACTAATAATAAATTCTTTGCTCTACTTCTTCTCCTGAGTCTTTGGTATTATCATCTTCCAGACCACCATCCGTATGATCCAATGCCTTGCTGCTGTGTGGTGTGACCTGTGGACACATAATCCCATAATATGCTTTAAACTTTTCTAGTGGCATAATATCGGCAAGGAACCTCTTTGATATTCCCTATAAGAAGATATGCATGGAACTTGAGGAGTGACAATCGTAGAAATCTTATACATAGGGATTGGCACTTGGTACCCACAGGAACATCATCCTTACCTTCACTACCCTAAAACCACCAAC
Source organism: Typopeltis vanoorti (assembly GCF_054136105.1). Classification (NCBI taxonomy): domain Eukaryota; kingdom Metazoa; phylum Arthropoda; class Arachnida; order Uropygi; family Thelyphonidae; genus Typopeltis; species Typopeltis vanoorti. Next base: position 141,241,434 of record NC_143557.1, on the reverse strand, counting down.
ATTGTAATTAAAGCAGGGTATCTCACCTGTCCAGTAAGGCTCTATATCCTAAACCCTTTATGCTACTTTAAATGACAAAAACATGCTCTGCCATCTGTGCTTGACATGGCAGTATGATCATGAGAATAAAGACTAAGAACAAAACACTAAGATGCTTAACAGTGAGGGGGACCATGTAGCATACTTCTGAGCCTTCTGAAGCTGGAAGAATGAAAAGGAGATCAAAAATGAAAGCAGAGCAATGCATCACCTACCAGAAGGCACAGAAGCAATATACCACAACAGTAGCAACAACTGCTAGTCGTCTTGTACAGAGAAGATAACTGTAAAGAAAATGTCATGGATGTTGACATGTATGCCAATTCCTCCTCCCCACAACCACTACATCCCTGAAAGGTATGGCTTGTTCACTATCTCCTTAGAGCAAATCAAAGAGAAAAATTGATATGAACTTACTCCTTATGACATTCCAAAAATGGTCCCATTATATGAAGATCCTTTTATTAAAAAAAACAATGGAACCTGTCTTTAGATCCTTTAATGGATAGCCCATTAACAGATAGTGTAGATATCTCAGCTCCCCTAGAGGGAATTCAATTTAATAACATCTTGGATATTTTTTTTGGGGTAGAAGATATGATAGCCACTGGCCATCCACAATTCTCCAAAAAGAAAAAAAATCCAAGGCCAAAGAAAATAAATCTCTCAACATAGGAAGCCAGGTGATACCACCAAAAAAAAATTAAATAATGAAATCATTTCTACAACTGAATTGTTGTTTATTTTAAACAAATATTGACAAAATCGAGGCTCTCTTATACAAGTATAAACCAGTATGCTTCTGCCTGCAGGAAACATACCTAAAGCCCCGTGACAATCTAATATACTGGGATGCCTACAGAGGAGTTACCATCCTAATGGACAACCATGCTCCCTTCCACCAAGACCACATAATACTGACATAGAAGCAGCTGCCAACCAACTGTCAGTCAGAACTCTTATAACTGTATGCTGCATCTACTTTCCTCCTGCAAATGATATCTCTCCAGATGACTTTGATGATGATATAGTGCAATTACCACTCCTCTGACTTTTAATGGGGAATTTAAACAGACATGACTCTCTTTGGGATAGTGCCTTAATAAACAACTGATCACACTCCCTCTTCCTTCATACTGAGAGCAGGGTTTTTTCATCCCACAAAGCAGGCAAACCAGTCATTAGAACACATGCAATTAATACATGATACACTGGTATTATGTGTATTAATTGCATAGCCTGATTTGCTTTGGCTGTAAATCTAAATAATCCAAACCAAAACCCTCTTCCCACTGTTCAAGTGGGAACTAAAGACAACTTATTTAGGAGTGATCATTTCCCTGTGATATCAATCTTTTTATCTGTACTACATCACAGCTATTATTATTGAAAATTGAGCAAGCTAACTAGCCCACATTTTCTGCTCTTGAAATTCAATTCAGTTCTTATCGGTGATGCAATGAACCACATTGCATCACCAATAAGTGTGCAATGAACCACTTGACAGAGTATATTATACAAGCTGTAACAACTGCAGTTCCAAAACTTCTAGTCAGTTTCCACGTTTCTTTCTCTAAGCTATGATGGAATAATGATTGCATAGCAGCCAAGGAGCTCAGAAAAAAAGTATGTAGTATCTTCCACAGCTATCCCAGAACAACAAACCTTATTGCTTCCAAATTGGCTCAAGCCAGAGCAATACACATCCATCGTCAGAGCCAGAAGGAATCCTGGTGCATTGCACATCTTCTGTAACAAAATCAAGATGATTCATAGATAACCACCCACCACTTCCTATCCTTGAACATAATTGATGCACAGTTGCTGATATACTCAGAGAGATCTTTGCTAGAACATCAACAGTACCTTCTTATCCCTGCAAGTTTCTTTTGCCCAAAAATGCAAAGCAAAAAAACAACGAATTCTGTTTCCTTCAAACGGTACTGAAGAACACACAACAGGCCATTCATGAAAGAAGAAATGAAAACTTTACTTAAATGTTATCCAACTGCTGTTGGACCAGATAACATCTATTTTGAGATCATAAAATATCTGTTACCATCAGTCATGAATCAACAGTTGCATCTTTTCGACAGAATCTTCTGTGGAAACAGTTTTCCAGATATCTAGCAAAAGGCTATTATTCAATTTTACTGACCAGTTGCCTCTCCAAGATTCTGTAAAAAAAATTGGTTAACTCTTGTCTATTATGGTTTCTGGAGAGAAACAATATTTTATTTCCAAACACAATCTGAAAACATCATTCTAAAATTCATCATCTCATCCATTGTAGATGCCTTCCTAAAATGCAAGCACTTTGTATCCTTTTTCTTTGATATGGATAAAACATGACACTGCTTGGAGATCTGGAATATTGAAATACGTACACAAGTTTAGCCTCAATGGGAATCTTCCTCTCTTTTATCAAGAACTTTTTATTCCACCAAATCTGCCAAGCCTGTGTAGATGCCACTCTGTCCCAACCATATACCCAAGGGAAGGGAGTTCCACAAGGTTCAGTTTTAAATGTCACACTTTTTGCGATCAAGGTTAACTAGATAATTTACCATCTCACAGTTCCTCCAGCTGTGAGATGGTAAAATCATCCTTCTGTGTGGATGATTTTACTATCTTCTGTCATTCATGTAATATGAGGTCATTGAACGGCAGCTGCAGCAAGCTGTTGAACATCTTTCAAAATGGGTGCTTGCAAATTGGGTTTAGATTTTCACAGTCCAAAGACAGTTTGAATGCATTTTTGTTGCAGACAGGGTCTTCATCCTGACCCACAACTCAGACTAGGACAAACTTTAATCCCAGTCACACCTGAAGCTAAGTTCTTTCAGCTCATATTTGACAAGAAACTCGCATAGCCTCTACAAACTTAGCTACTGTCCTTCCAAGCAAGACCAGTCCCTGGAAGATAGCACACAGCAACTTTCCAGTGAAGTGGATAAAATACAGTAAATTTTAGACCGACAGCTCAACTTGCTCTAAGCATGGACAGCTCAAAACAGTTAATCGCGTCTTTTATTACTGCTAATAAGATGTATTTAGTTTCATATTAGTATGGCTCTACATGTTCCCATGTTGATAGTAGAGAAAGTTGTATTTCTACAGTTTCCTCGGTAAATCACTAGCAAAAATCAAAATCATCATTTTTCTAATTACAGAATTACCATTTATGAAGAATCTGGAAATAGAATGCACAAAACCCAACTAGCAAGTTATACTCTATGATAATTGATGCTTTCTATAGCTCTATCTCAAAATTCCTGCCTTTAGAACAGCCCATTTTGGAGAACTCTCTAAGTATTGGTGCATGTCAGCAATACTATGCAGTCTAAGAAATGACAGAATTCAAATTTGTCACACTTCCATTTGTTTACCTTTAGTAACTTCAGAACCAGTAAGTAATTCAATGAGTAATGTTTCTAGAGGAGGGAAGTTGTACTAAACTCTGGGCAGAGAAGGCCAACACAAGGCAGATTAACCTTGACAGGGCTCCCACCCAGATATAGACTTCACCTACTCCCTTCCTTCTTTCTTTCAGGTTTTCAGGAGCAGCATGCAGACCATGGCAATTCAGATATCAAGAAGTTGGAATGAACTTGTGCCTGATGCTTTGTAACTGAGGACTCAGTTTAGACCAGGGTCGGCAAACGTTTTACACCATTGACCCCTTCATGGCATTCTTTATCCCTCATTGACCCCATTATGTTAATTAAATAAATGTTTTTAATAATAAATTTCTCAATTTAAAAATAATAATTCCTTCACCCTTTTACTTCATTACTACTTCTCAATAAAAAAAATTTAAAGAAAATACTTAAAGAACATTAAAAATTTAAACCCTCTTTTGACTCGTAGACATTTATCGACCTCTTGGATAGCCACACTAACCCCAGGGATTGATATCAACCACTTTGCCTGCCCCTGGTTTAGACCTATGATGTTCTTTTGAACAAACTGAATTGCCTGATCTCTGAAGAGAACCAACCAGTTTGAAACAGCTTTCAGACCAGTGAAATCTTTATCAAATGCACTGATAAAAGGTGAATATACCGATGCTGGGATTGTATTCTCATGAGCTCTCTGGTCAAAATTTTGAAACATCTGAAGGTTCTACTCATATTTGGTTTTGAAATAATGTTGTATCTTTAATATCCACTATTTCTATGCTGTTATAAATTTATTTATTGGATAGGAATAGTAGCTTTGGTGTGCTGTGTTTGGTAGGATTCATTATAAATCTGTTGAACGTTTGGTACATTGTAATAGATATCTTACTCTTCTAATAACCAAACATGGTACATTTTAAAATCTATTTCATACCTGTAGTAAATAGATGGTGGTTTTGATGAATATTGTGCTATGCCATCTCAAATGATTCACGAATATTCATGCTACAATGGGATTAAAGCCCATGGCCTGTAGATTGGAAAAGGACTACTGGTCATCATTTGTACTTTCCAAGGAGCAGGTGGTGGGAAAGGTAAAAAAAATCAGTTGCATTCTCAGTAAATGATGCAGTTGAACTAGAAAAAAAAATGCTGGGTAAATATAAAACAAATGAAAGACAGAAAGAGATATTATAATAAATTTAGCTGGTTCAAAGAAGAGGTATTTAAGTTTGTATGTAACAAAGACAGCAATCATTCATGCTTGCAGTGCAGAGAACAGTTTTAAAATTTTGAACTTAGAAATAACAGTAATAGGAATCTGAGATTTGGTTAAAAATAAAACAGTTTAGCACCTGTGATGAGAAATGTGAGAAAAATAGGGCAGCAAACAGAATTATTCAACCATATTAAAATCAGAATGGAACTTACTATTTTACTAGTATTCAAAATTGTGTAAGCACAGTTGGTAAGTACAGTTACTCATTAAAGGAAAAAAAAGCATTTTCCAGCACTGTTTGCAAAAGGCCTAAGGGAAACACAATTTAGTATTGACACAGTTAAAAAATGGAATTTTTTTTCTATGTAATTTTTCCTCCAATTTGAAAGAAATTGAGCAAAAAAAAAATAGTAGATTGGTTTTGAAGAACGCTGTTGATAGGAAACGAAAAATGAATTGTTGCTGTGGATTAACATAAGTTCCGTACATTCTTAGTGTTCAAAATTATATTCATGCATATCACATTGTTGATTGGATATGCTGAGTATGGGGTTACTAACCATTTAATGTGTGCCACATAAGTTTTCATATTTTGTAACTTTAGTAGTATAAATAATAAAAATGGAAATCATTTCTTTCTATTCATATTAATTCCATATGGTGTTTGTTGTTTAGCTTATATTGCTTAAAAATTGAAATAAATGTTTTCTGTTTAGAATACCATAACTCTTCCACATGGAATGGTAAGAGGAGCATTATTAGTGAAAACTGAAAATGGTCAATTTCAAGTAGTAAATGTTGCACCATCAGGATTAGCACCGAATTCTTCCACAACTCCAATTCCTGGCACTGCTACTTACCGTTTACAGTCAGTCCAAGTAAGAGCATTTTATTGTTAGGTTGTGTTTTTTGGTATAAAGCAGAGTTTTAAATATTTTTGTAATAGTGCATTTTGTTGGTAAACGTATAAAATGTACTATGCAGTGAGATAAGAAATTGTTCTTATCTCAACTACATAGGTTTTAATGAAATTTAGTATTAGATATTCATTAAAAGAAGTCTTAGTTTAAAATCAGACCATTTTTAGTGAAAGAATTATACATTGACTGGAAATAAACCAATTATTTATTGGAAGTTTTTTTCACATGGATACACTATAAATTAAAGATGCCAAGAAATTATATTCTTGTTTTCATCCTTTATCGAAGTATAAGCAAACAAAGTTTGTGTATAAAGTCACTTCCTGACTGGGCTACTTGTATATAGAGGCTAATGACTTCACAACAATTGCCTTAGTATCCCATTCTTACAGACATGCATAATGCTATGCATTATAGTAAGGGCCACTATCCAGATCAGTTTTGACCTTTGTTGAGGTCTCATCAGTGGGATGAGACATTATTATGCATTATGGGAAGGGCCACTATCCAGATCACTTTCGACCTTTATTGAAGTCTCATCAGTGGGATGACAGCTCAAATAAGGTCAAAAGTGATCTGGATAGTGGCCCTTCCCATAATACATAGCACTATGCATGTCTGTAAGGATGGGATACTAAGCCAATTGGTCCGAAGCCATTAGCCTCTATATACATGTAGCCCAGTCGCGAAGTTACTTCACACACAAACTTTATTTATTTACACTTCAATGTAGGATGAAACCGAGAATATAATTTTTTGGCATTTTTAATTTAAACCAATTATTTTTAGTATATTTATAAACAGCTCTGGATTTAGTTGATTGCTATGTTACTTGACCTCATATTAGATATCATCATAAAATTCCTGACATGTACCATTAAGGGGTGTACAGGATATGATAGTACTACACGAAAAATTTACATCATTACTGACATCCTACCTACAATTTTCCTCCAAATCAGTCTGTTGCTTGTCAAAACTCCAATATTATCATTATCAGATCTTCTATTTCTATTGTCTAAGGCACAATGTACCGTATCAATCCACCTATATCTTGGTCTTCCTCTGGGTTGTTTTCTTGCCAACCTGGCAGAGAACACTTGTTTTGCTATTCCTTCCTCGTCGATTCTGTTTAAGTGACCATACCACCTGAGATTAGCTCTGCTAACGCATTCCTCGATGCCGACAATGTCAAGTTCTTTCCTAATATCCTCATTTTTTAATATGATATTGCCATTGATGCCATCTTTTCACGCCTCTAATCTTTCTCAGGACTCTCATATCTGCGGTCTCTAGTCTTTAGTCATGTATTTTACTTCTGACCAAGCTCTCAGATCCATAAGTTAAAACTGGTTTGAACACTGTTTTGTATACAGCTAATTTAGTGTTCCGATTAATTTCTCTCTTATTCCATATAATTTTATTCAATTGACTTCCCACCATACCAGCTTTGCTGATTCTGTTGTCTATTTCTATATTTAATTTACCATCTTCAGTAAAAATCGTGCCTAAGTAGCTGAAATGTTTTACTTGTTCCACAGGTTCCCCGTTCACAACACAGTTGACATTTTCAACAATTCTACCTATTTTCATTGTCTTTGTCTTTTTAATGCTGACCTTCATACTATATCTGTTACGACAGTTATTCAGTTTAGTCAGGGAATCTTGCAAACGTGTAGCGGATTTATTTAGAAGTATAATCATCCGCATAAAGCAAAGAGCTGACATTAACATCTCCAATTCTGATATCATGTTTAATACCACTTTCCTTCATAATGAGATCCATATAGATAATGAATAACAGAGGGGATAATGTACATCCTTGTCTTACACTAGATTTAACATTAAACCATCTTCCTGTACTTCCTTCAATTCTAACTGCTGACTTGCAACTCAAATAAAGACCAAGTATTGCTTGATATAATGCCCCACTGACACCATATAACTGTAGTGTATTGAATAGCTTCTCTCTTGGCACCTTGACGTATGCCTTTTCCAGATCGACAAAACTTAAATACAGATCTTTGTTATATTCCCATGATTTCTATTTGTTGTAAAGTGAAGATCTGATCCTGACAGCCTCTATTTGGCCTGAAACCAGCTTGTTCTTCACCAAGCTTTTCTTTCACAATTCTTCTGAACCGTTTCTCAAGTATCCTTGCATAGATCTTGCCAGGAACACTCAGTAGGGAAATACCTCTCGAATTCTCACATTCAGTTTTATTTCCCTTTTTATATATCGGTACTATTAGAGCTTTCCTCCAATCATTGGGAATTCGTCCCTCTGTCCAGGCTTTCTGAATTATGCAGTGCAGCCATTGTAAGACTTTTATACCACCATACTTCAGCATTTCTGGTCGAATATCATCTACTCCTGCTGCCTTTCCACATTTCAAGCCTTTGATGGCTTTTTCTACTCAAAGTATGGATATGTATTCCTGTCTGTATGCCTATTGAGTGTATTTAACCACTGTGCTATCACTCCTTGTTTCATTTAATAATTTTTTGAAGTAATTTTTTAAAAAATTACTTCAAAACAGAGCAATTTTTTGCATTTTTCTCGAAATTTTCCCAAAATATTTCTGTATGTCTTACAATCATTTCCTACTCTGCTATTTAGATACCCAACAAGAACAACATAGGCACAAATAAGTCTCACTGTCCAATTCCCCATTCTGATATTTGCCCACATCACTCTACTTGAGACTGCCTGCCATTCAAGAAGATTACCCTCGTATTTTGTGTTGAATACTATGGCTACTTCTTCTTTTCTTTGATTGTCATTTCCTGAATGTAACATTTTGTATTTATTGCTCAAAAAGATCTCACCAGTTTTTGTTTCTTTGGTTTCTGTCACCCCTATTATGTCGATCTGGTACTTATCTAATACCTCAGCTAGCTCCATTTCTTTGCCATTCAATATTCTAATGTTGACAGTACTGATCTTTAACTCTCGTGATGTTGAGTTGGGGTGTGCTTACAGATTTGTTCCAGTAGCTGACTTTTCACTGTTCGCCCTTGTTCCATGGCGAAAACAACGAGGGCCTTGTTTAACCGGGCAACGCCCCAGCCGGCATGAAATTCTGTCATGTTGTACCATCATTTTGTATATTGGTTTAAGCCAATAAGAATACAATTTGGTCGGCTAAATCCCAAATTGCCAGCCCATCCTCGTTTGTTCAGTATCCAGGTAGAAACCAACATGGTGCACCACGAGAGGGTGAGGATTGGACATTAGGTCAGAAGCCCTGGTCGGTTTTCCGCATTACTTTTAAAGCCTATGTGGAGGTGTCCTCTCAGTTATACAGCTTTGACCCTTAAGCACCCCAATACTAGATATATATTTACAGTAAAACTTCCTTATACGAATGCCTCCAATTACAAACTTTTCCATTGAAAAATAATTGTCGCGATTGGCAAACATTGTTTGTGAAAGCACCGCTTATTTGAGTCGGCATTATCTCTGCAGTTGTTGATCGGTTTGCGTCAGTGCATTTGGTTCTATTCAAGTGCTGTGAATTCACTCTTTAAAAAGAAAATTACGATACATTAGCATGTATCGTAATTTTCATAGATATATTCTCTAATTCAAAGTGTGTTTTTTTTTCCCACTTGTGTTGGGGTGTTTATTTAATATTTACTTAATATGGCTCCTAAGATGTGCAGTGATGAAATTAAACAGAAAAAGAGAGCACCCAGAACTTTTAGATAATTGGGAAAATGGAACTCGTATTTCTGAACTTTCTAAAGATAATAACATGGCAAAATCAACAATCTGTACTATTATTAGTACAGATTGTAGTTAGTAGTTGGAAGGGGGCCAATCGTTCGATGCTGTCGGCACACTCTCCCTCGATGAGTCTTTGGACTCCCTGGAGGTGTCAAAATAATAATAAATAATAAATAATAATAATAATAATAAATTAAAAATGGAGATGTGATTGAAAAGACTGATGTGGCAAAAGGAGTGATCAAGGCCCACCTTTCCTAATTGGGTTGTGGGAGCAACAGCTGCAAGAGGAACTTCCAATGGTCACAATCCTGTGCCACCAAGCTCAGGTGTTCTGGTGGGATTCCCAAATGTGTCCAGCCAAGGTTTTGGATATAATCTATCCAGTGAGTCCTTGGCCTTCCATGTGGCCTCCCACATTCTGGCTTAGCAAAGAGAGCCTGCTGAGGGAGCCTCTCTTGTGGCATTCTGACCAGGTGCCCATACCAACGTAACTGTGATCTCTCAACACGGAGACGCAGCGGTTGAGTATTGAGGGTTCTCGAATTGCAGAGCTTCTGACTCTGTCGAGTCTTGTCAGCCCCGCAACCCCTAGAAGGAACCTCATTTCAGCCGCTTGGATTTGTGTCCGCATTCTTTCGATCATTACCCAACTCTCATGACCATAGCTGAGGATGGGACATAGACTGTATCGAAAACAGCCAGCTTTACCTTCTGGCTTAACTCCCGCTTCAATACTACCGAACGGCCAAGCTCCCGCAATATTGAGCTTGCTAAGCCAATTCGAGTATCTAGCTCTACGTCCCATTTTCCATCATTCGTGAATATGGACCCAAGGTATTTAAACTTCTCCACCTGCCTCATTGGGACTCCACTTACATGTAGAGTGCACTGGGATGGTTGTCTTCAGACCACAAATGTTTCAATTTTGGCCACACTGATCTTCATTCCATCTTCTGCACAAACAGCTACAAACCTATCCAGGGTCCGCTGGAGGTCATCTGTGGAAGAGCTAAGTAGAACTAGATCATCTGCAAAAAGCAGACGTCCAATGCTACATCTTCCAATTCTGGCACACTCACTGCCTCGGCTGTGCCTATCAATCCAGTCCTTAAATATTATGAAAAGGAGGGGTGACAGAACACACTCTTGGCGGAGGCCAACGGAGGCTGCTAAGCTTTGTGCTGTTTACCCTGACACAAAACTCTGGGCATTCATACAGGGACTTGATGACAGCTAATAGTTGGCCATCCACTCCATACTCCTGTACTACTTGGCAAAGCTTATTCCGAGGAGACCGGTCATATGCTTTCTCCAAGTCCACAAAACATGTGTAGACATTCTTGGCATATTCCCAAGATTTCTCAAAGACTTGCCTTAAAGTGAAGATTTGGTCAGTTGTGCTTCTACCAGGAGGAAAGCCACATTGTTCTTCCTGGAACTTTGACTCAACTATGCTCCGTCTTTCCAAGCACCTAGCATACACTTTCCCAAGCAGGCTGAGCAGAGAGATGCCACGATAGTTACTGCAATCCTTCTGGTCTCCCTTCTTGAAGACTGGTATTATTATGCCTGTCTGCCATTGCTTCAGTGCTCGCCCAGATATCCAAGCAGCCTGACACACTCGAGTCAGCCAGAGAACACCGTGTCGATTTAAGGCTTTTAGCATTTCGGGCCGAATTTCATCATCGCCAGCAGCCTTGCCCGATTGTAGTGATTTTATTGCTAAATGGACCTCTTCTGCTGTGAGACTAGCCATTGCCCCGATCTGCACCTCTTGGATGTCCACAACTGCTGGCCCACCCGGGTTTAGAATGCTCTCAAAGTATTCCCTCCATCTGTGGAGGATATCCTTCTTGGTTGTTAAAAGTGCATGATCAGAGGCCTTAATTGTCCTTGCTGTGCACGATTTCCTCCCTTGAAGGCAGAATGGGTTGAAATTATTGGAATTTAAAGCTTTAGGCAACCAGAACATCTTCTCTCTGACAGGGAAGGAGTTGGAATTGGTCAAGGAAGCCAAGCGCTACTGGCAAGACTTAGTTGGGCTTTCTTCATCCAAGAGAAGAGGCTCTGGAACTGTCGACCTGGATAAGGGGTGGAATCTCTACTACTCTGGTGTGAGCCTGACAATATCTGCTCAGGTGGGTGTGGGGATACTCACAAGCCCCCAGCTGTCAGATTGTGTCGGACTCACACCAGAGTAGTACAGCTTCCACCCCTTATCCAGGTCAACAGTTCCAGAGCCTCTCCTCTTGGGCAAAGAAAGCCCGACTAAGTCTAGCCAGTAGCACTTGGCTTCCTCGACCAATTCCAACTCCTTCCCTGTCAGAGAGAAGATGTACAGTTGCCTAAAGCCGTAGTCTGGTGCCATTGTCATTGCCATTTCCGTCCTTTTGCAGAACCATTTCTTTATGCTGCCCCTAAACACCTCCCCAAATGGGTAGCAGGCCCATTGATGGAGTTTCCTCTAGCAGAGTGCTGAGGAGTGGTGTCTAAGGGAGACTGTAACATATTTTTCGAACAGCTCCCTCTGCCTAAAACCCGAACACGTCCCTTGGTTACCCGTGCGATGGACGATGCGGTATGAACATTTTTTGATGGCCTGATCATGTTACAATGTTTGATAATGTCCTGTTAGTACAAGACAAAATGACACAGCAAAATAGGAAAGATTCCCCTTGAATACTCTAATAGCATTCGGGAGGAGCAAGAAGAGAAGAAAGAAAGAAGCAAGGAGAGAAGAGGAGGGACCAGTCTACAGATAATATTACAGATGTATATTACATGAAGTAAGGCATGGTCCAGCATCAGGTACCTCGGGTTTGCCACGCCCGTACTCACTAAAGTGAGCCCCTGAGGAACTCTTATGCTGTAGAGGAAATGGAGAAACTTTTGTTAGTGTGGATTAAATAAACGAATGGCAGGTGACAGTATTTTGGAGGCAATTTGTGAAAAAGCTAATCAACTACATAGTGACCTTAAGTGTTTAAACCCCATGATCTAGTGCCAACAGTGACGATTTTAAAGCTAGTAGGGGATGGTTTGAGAGTTTTTAAAAAGAGAACTGGGATTCATAGTGTACTTTGACATGGAGAGGCTGCTAATCAATTTGTGGATGAATTTAAAATTTATGTAGGGATGGAGGGATTTATTCCTCAGCAAGTGTTTAATTGTTATGAGACAGGACTTTTCTAGAAAAAGATGCCTAATGGAACTTATATCACACAAAAAGAGAAAGCACTGGCAGGACACAAACAGATAGAGAAACGGTTAACTCTCTTATTGCGTGGTAATGCTAGTGGTGACTATAAAATTAAACCTTTGTTAGTTTTTTCAACCACCGTTATATTGGGTGTATTACATTCCAAGCTTTTGTCAGTCTGGATTTTGAAATCCCAGAGTATTTTAGCTTTTTCATTCTCAATCACCTTTTGGTCTACTTTATGCTTCCAATAGTCTTTAGATACTTTAAACCCATACTTTTTACATAAGTGCAAGTGAATTATCTTAGCCACATTATCGTGCTTTTCACGGTACTCAGTTTGTGCAATTTGGCTGCACCCACTTATGTGGTCTACCGTTTCTTCCTTCTCTTTGCACAAACTGCATTTACTGTCTAATTGAATTTTTTGTATTTTTGCCTTCATAACATTGGTTTTAATGGCCTGTTCTTGTGCTGCAAAAATTACCACCTCTGTTTCTTTCTTTAGTGCTCCATTTTTCAGCCATTGCCAGGTCAAGTTGTTGTCAGCACTGTCCTCTATGCTGTGAAGGCAGTTTCCATGCAATGCCTTATTTTACCATCTTTTGGTTCTCATTTTTACTTCATTGGTCTTATACTCCAATATATATATATATATATGTATATATGTATATGTATTCATTTCAATATAAATATATACATTATTTTTTTTTTTTAAGATATATTACATTTTCACCCTCCTTGTAATCATAACTATATCAACACATAATAAAAAATGTTACTTATTTAATATTATACCTTTTAAAATGCACTTGTAAATGATAGTCTGTCTTAAACAGCACTTCTTTGTCATTTCTTCAATTTAATCTGTTGAATATCAGTGTCTGTCAGCAAAATTTGTGTGTGTTCATGTGGGTGTGCATAGAGAAAGAGAGAGCTGCATATGTTTTTGGTTTTAATACCTCAGATGTTACCTTCTAAAGAGACTAATGGGAAAGGCATATATTAATCACATAAATTTTTTTCTATATAATATAGAGTGTGTGATGTATCATTTTGTTCATTAGTATAATTAGCAATAAGTGTTTCTTATTTTCATGTATTTTATATCTATCATCATCACCATCAAATTCATAATGTACAGGCTATGATAGTACTATATGAAAAACTTACATCATTACTAACTTCTTATCTACAGTTTTCCTCCAAATCAATCTGTTACCTGTCAAGACTCCAACATTATCAGATCTTATATTTCTATTTTCTAAGGCACTTTTTACTGTATTAATCCACCTATATCTTGGTCTTCCTCTGGATCTTTTTCTTGCCAACCTGGCAGAAAACACCTGTTTTGCTAATCTTTCCTTTCGCATTCTGTTTAAGTGACTATACCACCTGACATTAGCTCTGCTAACACATTCCTGGATGCTAACAATGTTCTTTCCTACTATCCTCATTTTGGATATGATATTGCCATCGATACCATCTGTTCATGCTTCTGATCTTTCTCAGAATTCTCATATCTGCGATCTCTAGTCTTTGGTGAAGTGTTTATTTCTAACTCAGCTCTCAGATGAATAAGTTAAAATTGGTTTGAACTCTGTCTTGTATACAGCTAATTTAGTGTTTTGACTAATTTCTCTCTTATTCCGTGTAAATTTATTCAGTTTACGTCCAATCATATGGACTTTGTTGATTATGTTGTTTATTTCCATACATTTAATTTACCATTTTCACTAAAAATCGTGCCTAAGTAGCTGAAATGTTTTACTTGTTCTATAGGTTCTCCATTCTCAATGCACTTGATACTTTGAATGCTTGTTATTGTTGATCTTCATACCATATCTGTTACGACAATTATTCAACTTAGTCAGAGAATCTTTTAGACTTGTATTGGATCTATTTAGAAGTATAACATCATCTGCATAAAGTAAAGAGCTGAGATTATTATTTCCAATGTTGATATCTGGTTTAATACCACTTTTCTTCATAATGTGATCCATATAGATAATGAATAACAGAGGGGATAATGTACATCCTTGTCTAACACCAGATTTAACATTAAACCATCGTCCCATATTTCCTTTCAAACTGTTGACTTACAATTCATATAAAGACTAAGGATTGCTTGATATAATGCCCCATTGGCAGGTCTACAAAAACTTAAATACATTCCCACGATTTCTCAACACTTTATTGGAAATTGAAAATCTGATCTCAACAGCCTCTATTTGGCCTGAATTCAGCTTGTTCTTCACCAAGCTTTCCTTTCACAAATCCTTCTCAACCGTTTCTCAAGTATTCTTGCATACCAGGAACACCCAGTAGGGAAATACCTCTGAAATTCTCATATTCAGTTTTATTTCCCTTTTTTGTATATCAGTACTATGAGAGCTCTACTCCAGTCATCTCGAATTCGTCCCTCTGTCCAGGCATTCTGAACTATGCAGTGCAGTGACTGTAAGGTTTTATACCTCCATACTTGAGCATTTCTGGACAAATATCATCTACCCCCTGCTGTTTTTCCACATTTCAAGCTTTTGATGGCTTTTTCTACTTCAAGTATGGATATGTATTCCTGATTGCATGCCTATTGAATGTTTTTTACTACTGTGCCGTCACTGATTGTTTAGTTTAGCAAATTTACAAAGTAATTACTCCATACATCAAGGATATCTTTATCTTTTTCATTTATTGAATGTTCCTGTTATCATCTCTAATTCCTTTGACTCAAAACAAGTGTTCTCTGCCAGATTGGCAGAAAAAAGACCCAGAGGAAGACCAAGATATGGTTGGATTGATACGGTAAAAAGTGCCGTAGAAGATGGATATTTATGAGGGGGCTCAGAAAAGTTCTTGGCCTTGACCATAGACGACAACACTATCAGCAAGTTTTTTTTTCTAAGCTGGTACATCTGTCATAAGCATCTATGTGAAATTGGAAGGCATTCTATTAAGTA
Source organism: Typopeltis vanoorti (assembly GCF_054136105.1). NCBI lineage: Eukaryota > Metazoa > Arthropoda > Arachnida > Uropygi > Thelyphonidae > Typopeltis > Typopeltis vanoorti. Next base: position 141,225,963 of record NC_143557.1, on the reverse strand, counting down.
GTTTGTTTTATACAGCTGTCTGAAGTAAAAGTGTTGTCTGTATCCCTCGAAATGGATAAAATTGGGTGTCGTATGGTTATAAAATTCTTTGTAAAAGAAAGTTTAACGGCAAAAGAAATTCATTCGAAGTTCATAAAAGTTTATGGACACTCTTTTTCTTCATTTTCTAAAATTAAGAAATGGGCTGCTGAGTTTAAATGTAGCTGTGCCAGCCTTGAAGATGAGCCATGTGAAGGACGTCCAAAAAGTGTAACAACACCAGAAATCATTGATCAAGCATGATATGGTATTGGATGACCAACGAGTCAAAGTGCATGAAATTGCTGATACTATAGGCATTTCAAAAGTACGTGCAGGATATATTTTGCATGAAGAATTGCAAATGAAAAAGCATTGTGTAAGATGGGTGCTGTGCTTGCTCACATCAAATCAAAAATGAACTCGCATGAAACTCTCTGAACAGTGCTTGGTGCATTTTAACAAGAATAAAACTGATTTTGTGTGTCGATTTATTACTGTGGATGAGACTTGGATTCACCATTACACACCAGAATTGAAACAGCAGTCAAAACAGTGGAGAGAAGCCGGTTGTTCAGCGCCAAAGAAAACAAAGTTGATTCCATCAGAAGAAAAGGTCATAGCATTGGTGTTTTGGGATGCTAAAGGCATTTTGTTTATTAATTATCTTGAAAAGGGTAAAAGAATAACTGGGGATTATTATTCTGATCTTTTAACCAGACTAAACGAAAGAATTCGTGAGAAAAGACCTGGTTTGCAGAAGAAAAAAAATCATCTTTCATCAGGACAATGCACCTGCCCATAAAGGTGTTTTGGCAATGGGAAACTTATGGGATCTGCACTATGAATTGTTGGAACATCCTCCCTTTTCCCCAGATTTGGCTGCTCCTCCTGACTTATCTCTTCCCAAAACTAAAACTCTTCCTCGCTGGTCAGCATTTTTCTTCAAATCAAGAGGTGATTGCAGTTATAGAGGGGCATTTTGCGGATTTTACTGAGAAATACAGAGACGGGATAATGGTGCTGGAATAAATGTATTAGTCTTAAGGAAGATTATGTTGAAAAATAAAAATAATTTTGAAATTATAAATTCGTTTTTTCATTGTTAGGCCGAGAACTTTTCAGACCACCCTCATAAAGCATGTCTCTCATTTCGATGATTTTATTTTAATTGCTGTGTAACTTTTATCTCTCTATATTGGTGAAGTGAGTAATGAATTGGGTAGAATATTAGGTGTGGCTTCATTAGTGTTCAAAAATTATGGAAAGTTTGAAAAGTCAGCATAATGTCAATAAAAGCAAAACTTAAAGTCTATAGTAGTCCATTTCTTTCTGTTTTGTGCTATGAAGCTGAGACAGTGGCATGGTTCGAGACTGATAATTGGAGACTTGATGCTTTTGATCACTGATGTTTTACAAGTATTTTGATTTTGGTTTTTAGATGGTTTCTCTTCATTAATGATAATTAGCTATGTCAGAGGAATCGTCAGCCACCTCTTAGCAAACTGTCTTATATAAGAAAAGGCTATGATGGCTCTGCCATGTTGTCAGAATGTAGGACATTTGCTTACTCAGCACGATTATATTGAGTGATCCAGGTGTTAGGAAAAGAGGTAGATCCTGAATGAGATGGACTGACAATATCAAACAAGACCTAAACAGAATTGGCAAACTCTCCAATGTATTCATTGAAGAGGATTCAGAGACAAGTGATCAAGCTGGTGACAGGTCTGTTTAATGTTCTCCCTGAGGATAGATTAAGGGTGTGTGAGTTGCAGAGTTTAGCTGATAGGCAGAAGATAGGAGATATAATATAATAAATTTAGTTTAATCCTTTATCCAAGTGTGAGCAAACAAAGTTTGCACCTGAAAGTATCTTCAGGACTGGGGTAAGGTTACCACCTTACCCCAGTCCTGAAGATACTTTCAGGTGCAAATTTTGTTTGCTCACACTTGGATAAAGGATTAAACTAAGTTTATTATATTCTAACCAAGTGAAGAATAAACTTTCAAGGAGGTATAATAGCAACTTATAAGTTACTAAAGGGATTCTATAAGGTTGATACAAAAGAAAATTTTCAATACATGGAAAGTATGGGGTAACAGTTGGAAATTGCCTAAGAGTGTGGTTAATAAGGGTGTGAGGACTAAGCACTTTACTTGGGGAGTGGTAACTGAGTTTAATGGATTGCCAGAGGGTGTGAGCACTCCAACAGTGAATAGGTTCAAGGATGTGTATAATACATGCTATATTAATGGATAGAGTGAGTCTTTTGACTCCATGGAGTACCCATCATCATAGTTTATTCACAATATGATACAGTGTGAAAGGGGAAAAGGATTGCAAATTATGGTCTTCCGAGTCTCTCTATCTTGAGCTAACTGGCAGATGTCAGATGGAGTTTTACAGTTCAGCCTATTGATGGTTTCACATATGTATTGCAAAAATTGTTTGAATGGTCTGCCTCTACTGCAATTACCATCTTCTGGTTTGTACAGGATGAGGGATTCCAAAAAAGTGTAAGACTTCAGGATGTCTGAGTTGTAGATTTTTGACTATATTGACAAGTGGTTCTTGCTTAGCCAGATTTAGCACAGCAGAGTTAATGACACGATCCATCCAAGGATCAGTCTGAGACATATAGTTCCAAAGGAGTTAATTAGATCTGTAGTTTTTTGGTGCTTATTATCCAGGTTTGAAAACCACAAGAAGATGGATCTATTGGTTGCATGGTATAGTTTTGATTGTGTCTTCAGTGATGATTTCCAGATGGGATGGAGTTTGTTATGGAAGACTAGTGTCAGCTGTTTATGTCTTCTAATATCATTTTCTATAATATATATTATGACCCTTTCAAAAGTTTGTAGGTCTCAGTCATATCACCCCCCCCCCTCCTCTTTCTTCTGTACCCATATAACTAATAACAACAATGTATACTCAGGACAGACATCTGGAGTGTAAAGATATTCGATCTGATCAGACCTTCATGACTGTTGGTTGTTTATCACATTGCTTCCCAAACTGGGGGCCGTTAGTTTTGTTGAGGAAAGGGTGGGGGGCGTGAAATAACGAAAACAAATTTAAAATGTGTTTAAGACCAAATGTGCCATGTCAAATGTGTATGTAAGATGCTAAAAATTGATTTGATTTTTGATTTGATTTTTTGCAATATTCACTGTGTATGTTTTGTATTGAATATAAATACAATAAATATTATAATAATATATGTCCGTATTACGATTTTTTTTTTTTGATGGGGACCATGAAATATTTTAATTTTTCCAAGGGGCCTTTACATCCATAAGTTTGGGAAGCACTGGTTTAGCAAACTTGTATGCATATATTATTAAGTTTCAATTAAGAATTTTGAGGTCTTTTAATGGATTTGTTTAGGAGTACATCATATGCATAAAGTTAAAGAACTAAGTTTGATGTCTCCAATTCCCATATCAAGTTTAATGCCACTTGTTTCATTATACATAAATTTACACACACAATGTATTAAATATACTGTCATGCAATGTACATAATATATTATTATCATTAAGAAAGACCTCCAGGGAGTCAGAACTTATCGAGGGAGGCCACATACTACACATCAGTCATCATACTTGTCATTATCATCGCATTCATGACATGTACCCTCAAGGGGTGTACAGGATATGATAGTACTACATGAAAAATTTACTAACTTACATTACTGACTTCCTATCTATAATTTTCCTCCAAATCGGCCTGTTACATGTCAAGACTCCAACATTATCAGATCTTATGTTTCTATCATCATACCACATCAGGCCACATACTACACATCAGTCATCATACTTGTCATTATCATCGCATTCATGACATGTACCCTCAAGGGGTGTACAGGATATGATAGTACTACATGAAAAATTTACTAACTTACATTACTGACTTCCTATCTATAATTTTCCTCCAAATCGGCCTGTTACATGTCAAGACTCCAACATTATCAGATCTTATGTTTCTATCATCCAAGGCACTTTGTAACGTATCAATCCACCTATATCTTGGTCTTTTTCCTGCCAACCTGGCAGAGAACACTTGTTTTGCTAATCATTCCTCTCTCATTCTATTTAAGTGATCATACCAACTGAGATTAGCACTGCTAACACATCCCTTGATGCTAACAATGTCAACTTCTTTCCTTATATCCTCGTTTTTAATATGATATTGCCATTGATGCCATCTGTTCAGGACCCTCATATCTGCAGTCTCTATTCTTTGGTCAAGGGTTTTACTTCTGACCCAACTCTCAGATCCATAAGTTACATCTTGTATACAGCTAATTTAGTGTTATGACTAATTTCTCTCTTATTCCATACTGTTTCCATATTTAATTTACCATCTTCACTAAAAATCGTACCTTAGTAGCTGAAATGTTTTACTTGTTCCAGAGATTCTCCGTTCAAAATACAGTTCATATTTTCAACAATTCTACCTATTTTCATTGTCTTTGTGTTTTTATTGCTGACCTTCATACCATGTTTATTACAACAGTTATTCAATTTAGTCTGAGAATTTTGCAAACTTGTAGCGGATTTATTTAGAAGTATAACATCGTCCACATAAAGCAAAGAGATGACATTAACATCTCCAATTCTGATATCATGTTTAATACCACTTTATTTCATAATGTGATCCATATAGATAATGAATAACAGAGTGGATAATATACATCCTTGTCTCACACCAGTTTTAACATTAAACCATCTTCCTGTACTTCAATTCTAACTGCTGATTTACAACTCATAATGCCCAATTGACACCATATAACTGTAACGTATTCTATAGCTTCTCCCTTGGCACTTTGTCATATGCCTTTTCTAGATCGTCAAAACTTAAATACAGATCTTATATTCCCATGATTTCTCAACTATTTGTTGTAAAGTGAAGATCTGATCCTCACAGCCTCTATTTGGTCTGAATCCAGCTTGTTCTTCCCCAAGCTTTTCTTCCACAATTCTTCTCAACCATTTCTCAAGTATACTTGCATAAATCTTACCAGGAACACTCAGTAGGGAAATACCTCTGTAATTATCACATTCAGTTTTATTTCCCTTTTTATATGTGGGTACTATGAGACGTCCGCTCCAATCATCAGGAATTTGTCCCTGTGTCCAGGCCTTCTGGACTATGCAGTGCAGCCACTGTAAGACTTTTATACCACCATACTTAAGCATTTCTGGTTGAATATCATCTACTCTTGCTGCCTTTCCACATTTCAAGCATTTGATGGCTTTTTCTACTTCAAGTATGTATGTATTCCTGTCTGTATGCCTGTTGAGTGTTTTTTACCACTGTGCTATCACTATTTGTTTAATTTAGCAATTTTTCGAAGTAATTACTCCATACTTCATGGATATCATTTTCTCCCGTTTTCATGTCCCCTTTATCATCTCTAACTCCTTTTACTACTTTCCTCCATTTCTAAGATTCTTCAACAACCTCCAGAATATCTTACTACCTTCTTGATATTTATTTTCTATGTTCTTGCCAAAGTCCTCCGATGACTTTTGTTTAGGTAGTTTTACACAGTGTTTAGCTTTCATACATTTGTCTCCGTATTCTCTAAGTGCACAAGAAGACTCATTTGCCAGGAACTTTCGATACGCTTTCTTCTTTTCCTTCACTGCCTCTTTAACTTCCTGTGTCCACCATGCAGTTCTGATTTTTCTATCCTTGCAGACAACCTCACCACTTGCCTCTCTGGCTGAATCAATCAGGGTTTTCTTCAAGGTTTGCCACTGAATCTCCAATGTTTGGTTCCTGTTCTCAAACTCCTTCAGCTTTTCTTCAATAATCTTTGTGTATTTTTGTCCACAGTTCATATCTGAGAGCTGCTCAACTTTTATTCACTTTAAAACTTTCTTACATGTTATTCTTTTCAATATGAAATTCAACTTTATCCTTGTCAAGACTAAATAGTGATCACTTCCAATTTCAAATCCTCTGCACACTCTGGTGTCCTGCACCAGGGAGAAAACATCACTAGCAACGATAACATAGTCAATGAGACTTTTCTTTTTCCTTGCCTCTTCTCTCCATTTGAATTTGTGCACATTTTTATGTTGGAATATGGAGTTAGTAATAACCAGTTGATTTCCTGAGCAGAAATCCAACACGTATTTGCCATTATTATTAGCTTTGCTCTTGTCTCGAAATTTTCCCAAAATATTTTTGTATGTCTGACAATCACTTCCTACTCTGCTATTTAGATCCCCAACAAGGACCAACTTTTCCTTTATCATTGTGTCAGTAGCTTTCTCTAGAGTCTCAAAAAATCCCTCCACTTCTACCATAGTAGAACCTTCTGTGGGACCATAGGCACAAATAAGTCTCATTGTCCATATCCCCATTCTGATATTTGCCCACATCACTCTACTTGAGACTGCCTGTCATTCAAGAAGATTAACCTTATATTTAGTGTTGAATACTGTGGCTACTCCTTCTTTTCCTTGATTGTTATTGCCTGAATATAACATTTTGTATTTATTGCTCAGAAAGATCTCACCAGTTTTTGTCTTTTTTGTTTCAGTCACCCCTATTATGTCGATCTGGTACTTATCTAATTCCTCAACTAGCTCCATTTCTTTGCCATTCAGGCTTCTTATGTCAATAGTACCGATGTTTAACTCTCGTGATGTTGAGTTAGGGTGTGCTTTCAGATTTGTTCCAGTAGCTGACTTTTCGCTGTATGCCCTGGTTCCCTGGCGAAAACAAATGTGGCCTTGTTTAACCAGGCGATGCCCCAGCCGACATGATATTTTTTCATGTTGTACCATCATTTTTTATACTGGTTTAAGCCAATAAGAATACAATTTGGTCAGCTAAATCCCAAATTACCAGCCCATCCTCGTTCGTTCAGTATCCGAGTAGATACCCAACAGGATGCACCATGAGAAGGTGAGGATTGGACATTAGGTCAGAAGCCCTGGTTGGTTCTCCGCATTCCTTTAAAGGCTATGTGGAGGTCTCCTCTCAGTTGTACAGCTTTGACCCTTAAGCACCCCATCATACTTGTTCGTTCTTGAATTCATTCACACTGCTACCACACGCAAGACATCCAGTGCCAATACATTCCAATCATGCACCACTCTATGAGAAAAATGTAGCCTTCACCCCTTCTTAGTAGCATTCATTCTCTGTTTCCAACGATGCCTCTTGTTTCCCCACTCTTCATAAAATGAAAAATTCCTCCGACTGAAATTTTGTATGACCCTTTCAAAAGTTTGTAAGTCTTAATCATATCACTCCTCTTTCTAGTGTCTGCAGTCTACAAATTCTCAAAATATCTTCATAATCAGTATTCCACAATCCTATATCATTTTTACCACTCTCCTTTGCACTCTAGCCGTCGCCCGGTTAAACAAGGCCTCCCGTTGTTTTTGCTAGGGAACCAGGGCAACCAGCGAAAAGTTAATTACTGGAACATATCTTAAAAACACACCCCAAATCAACATAACCAGAGTTAAAGATTGGTACTATCAACATAAGAAGTGTAAATGACAAAGAAATGGAGCTAGCTGAGTAATTAGATAAGTACCAGATTGACATAATACGGGTGACTGAAACAAAAAAAAAAAGACAAAAACTGGTGAGATATTTCTGAGCAATAAATACAAAATGTTATACTCAGGCAATGACAATCAAGGAAAAGAAGGAGTAGACATAGTATTCAACACTAAATACGAGGTTAATCTTCTTTCATGGCAGGCAATCTCAAGTACAGTGACGTGGGCAAATGAGAATGGTTAACTGGACAATGAGACTTATTTGTGCCTATGGTCCCACAGAAGGTTCTACTAAGGTAGAAGTGGAGGAGTTTTTTGAGGCTTTAAAGAAAGCAACTGACACAATGAAAAAGGAAAAGTTGGTTATTGTTGGGGATATAAATAGTGGAGTAGAAAATGATTGTCAGACATACCAAAATATTTGGTATCCGGAGAGTTCATCGAAAAACAGTTTACCGAAAGACAATTGATCGAAAATACAGTTCACCGAAAAATGAATTATAAGGCATGTGGGGGCGAAGATGTGTGTGCAGTTTTTTTTTTTTTGTTTGTTTTGGATTATTTTGAGAGGTATATATCTTTTTATTATCCTACTATTTATCCTACTTCGTTCGGAAAGCTATTTTTTGGCGTGCCATACTGGTTGCAGTGAATGATATCCACTGAGGCGGGTATAGTTGAGATGTTAAAAGAACATTTCATAAAGGGATTTCATCCTCGTGAAATTTTTTAGCTCATATTCTAACCGTTGATGAAACATGGCTTCGTCACTATGACCCAGAGAACAAACAACAGTCAGTGGAGTGGAGACACAAAGGTTCTCCATGGCCAAATAAGTTTCGAACCAAACAGTCAGCAGGGAAAGTTCTTGCCGTTGTCTTTTAGGATATGGATGGTGTCTAACCTTTCCTCAAGGAAGGTGAAACTGTTACAGCAGTTCTGAAGGAATTGAAGGAGGTACTGAAGGAAAATCGGCTCGAGAAACTAAGCAGAGGCGTGTTGCATTTTGCAGGACAATGCACCTGCGTATGAAATCCAACAGACAATATACGACTGGGGATTTCAATATCTACCTCAAACACCATATTCACCAGGACTGGTCCCAGAAATTTTGTCGCCATGTGCAGTAGCATAGTTTTCCGCCCCTTCCCCTTAAAAAAACTCTTTTACTTAATTATTTATACACAAATATAAATATACGCAAAAGAAGAAATCCATCGGAATCAAATCGGGACTGCGCGGTGGCCACAAGCAGTGGGATATGCGCAGTCGCCATAATGTGGAGTTGCTCCATCATGTTGGAAAATGAGGCCCTACACATTCTCAATCTGGGGAAACACAAATTTCTCTAGCATATTTAGGTATGCCACTCTCATAATCGTCTCCTCATGGAAAATATGGCTCAACAATGTGATCATGCATGATCGCATTGTTGAGCCATATTTTCGAACCTACTCGAAAATTCCAAAACAGAAAAATGAACTTTAAGAAACATCTCATCTCTGGTAAATGGAAGACTACAAAAAAACTTGGCGTGAATGTATAAATAAATGTCCTCCATCCTAAACTTATTTTCTACAAAACTGCAGAAACCAAGAAGAGAAAAATTCTACAGCTCATTTAATGAAACTGCTGAAAAGGTCTTCAGCATCCTATGTTTATCAAGGATGTCAATCGCTTTTATCAGGGCGTTTAACCTGAAGGTGAGTTAGCTTGTCTCATACGAGGATGGAAGATTTTTCCTCTCTGAAACTTGGTTTTTTTCTTGCCGAAAAACAAACGAACCGAATTGGAAAAACACGCAGGGATTTAAGGCCAGTTGCTTCTTCCTTAATTCAAAACAATTCAACCCAATTCCAATTTCCTTTAGCACTGTGTTTTCTAACTGTGATCTGCCGACCACTGGCATCCTTCAAAAGTCGAATAAGACTTCCAACTGCTGCTCATCTAAATATAACACCAGATGAGTATGCTTCTAAAAGGTTTACAGGTTTGTTTTTTAAGCCTCTTTATTCATCATTCCTTATTTTATTATTTTCCTTTCCTAGAGAATATTTTAACCTTTTATTTATTTTTTAACAAACTGCACCGATCACCTCCTCAAAACCCAGAAATATACCCACACATATACTCTTCAGTATTCTTAGCCTATTCCTCCCCTTATTAACTGCAATTACTTGCTTTCGAGGTTATTCGGGAGATAAGTGCATGTGGCACTCCTCTCGTTGAGGAATAACAGAAACGGGAGTAAATAAGTGAAACATAATTGAAAAATCTTCAGGAATGAATTTTTTTCAAGTTTTCCAATATTTTTACTCTTAATTCCTGTATATTTTATTATTATATTGTGAAAAATATTTACATCAAAGAAATTAGTAGTAGTAGTAGTTGTAATGTTAATGATTAATACTACTTTCCATCATCCTCCTTAATATAATGATTGTTGGTATAACGATGCTACTTTACTAAGGAATAATTACAGAACAATATCGATTCTTATTGTTTTTCTTGTCCGATTTGCCTATTTCCAGGAGGAAAAGCCTAGTCATCTCAGTATTAGGCCTACTAACTTACGTTCAGTAAATTTATTTATTTATTACATTTATTAATGAAAAAATTTTATTTGGATTCCGTATTTGAAACTTTTACAAAAAAATGTCTAACCCTTCCAGTTTTCAGTTCAGCTATATTCGGGGCTACAAAGAATAGTGTTCGAAATTATGTATACAATACCTCGCAGAATTCGCAGAAGTTTTCAGAACAAGAAGCTGAATGCACGGTTCAGTTTTAGTTCATAATGGATCACTTGTATCATGACATTTCCGTAAACAAGTTCCTAAATGATATTAGCAATTTTGCTCTAGCTGGATGAAATTTAATGAAATTTTTAATTTCAATCGACTAGACTTTTGTGACAAAATTTGGTAGAACGAATTTCTTAGCCTATTCCTCCCCTTATTAACTGTAATAATTACATGTTTTCGAGGTTATTCGGGAGATAAGTGCATGTGGTACTCCTGTCTTCTCTACAGATAAATCGCTAACTGTACAATGAAGCAGGATGTACACTTACATTAAATGCTCTAAAATGCAAGAAAATAATTGTTTCAATGACCACTTAAATATGTTGTCTGTATCATGAGTAACGTTCCGCATTATTACTGAAGATTTTTAAACAATACTTTGCTAGAAATATGACTTTTCGATGAATTCTGAAAGAATTCATCGAAAAATTTTCGATGAATTGCATTTTCGACGAATTGTCGTTCGAGTATTTGGTCATTCGATGAATTGCCATTCGTTAAATTGTCATTCGGCGAATTGCTTTTTCAATGAATTGCATTCGATTAATTGTCTTTCGATTAACTGTTTTTTGATGAATTTGCCTGTAACCAAATATTTTGAGAAAATTTAGAGAAAAGAGCAAAGCTAATATTAATGGCAAATACCTGTTGGATTTCTGCTCAGAACATGGAATGGTTATTACTAACACTATGTTCCGACATAAAAATGTGCACAAATTCACATGGAGAGAACAGGCAAGGAATAAGAAAAGTCTCATTGACTATGTTATTGTCGATAGTGATGTGTTTTCCCTGGTGCAGGACAACAGAGTGTTCAGAGGATTTGAAATCGGAAGTGATCACTATTTAGTCTTGAGCAGGATAAAATTGAATTTCATTTTGAAAAAAAGAACATGTAAGAAAGTTTTAAAGCGAATAAAAGTTGAGCAGTTCTCAAATGTGAACTGTAGACTAAAATACACAAAGATTATTGAAGGAAAAATGAAAGAGTTTTTTCCTTCAATAATGCTCTTAAAGAATACAGAGACAAATGTAAGAAAGCTAAACTGTGTAAAACTAGCTAAACAAAAGTCATGGGATGACTTTGGTAACATAGGAAGTAAATGAGAGTCTGAAAGGTTGTAACTCAGGTTATTGTTGAGATGTAACTGATGTCTCTCTTATGTTCTTCGATGCGTAATTCGATTGATTTCTTTGTTTGATCAAATCACAGTTGCACCAAATCTGGTAAACACTGGATATTTAAGGTTGATGTCTAGGTTTCGGATGGCTCACTAAAGAGCGGATTTTCGGAAGAGGAATAAATAAAGTTCTTATGTTGTATTTCCTAAGAACCTTGGCTACTTTGGGTGAGACAGAGCTTATGTATGGAATAGAAATATTACCTTTTACACTATTGGGCTCTTCACTATTGCTAGCAGGTGGATTTAATAGGAATTTGTCAATTGTTTTTTTTGTGAATAACTATTTAGTTGAAAAGTAGACCTGAGAAAATTGAGTTCTTTATTAAGTTCTATCTCATCATCAAGAAGAGAGCGAGCACGATGTCTTAGTGTAGAAATGATTCCAAACTTTTGAGGAGGATAATGATGGGATTGACTGTGTAGATATCTGTTGGTGTGGGTAGCTTTTCTGTATATCGAGATTTTTAATTTCTCTGAGGAACGGGTCAGTTTGATGTCCAAAAAAGAAAGAGAACCATTAGCTTCAAACTCAGCCTTAAATTTTATGTTCGGATGTTGAATATTTAGATATTCTAGGAAGTTCAGGAGAGATTCATGGCCATGGCTCCAAATCAGGAAAATGTCATCAATATATCTTTTTCAAATTCTTGGTTTTAAAGGATAAGAAGAGATGGCTTTAACTTCCAGATGTTCTAAATAGATGTTTGCAAGTACAGGTGACAACATATTACCCATTGCAAGGCCATAATTTTGTTTATAGATGGTCTCCTGAAACTTAAAGTATCATGAGCAGATGCAATGAGTAAGTAAGGCCATGATCTTTTTAGATAATTTATCTTTGAGTAGTACAAGAACTTTGTCCGTAGAAACATTGGTAAATAAGGAGACTATATCAAAACTAGCCATGATTTCATCTTCCTTAATAATAATATCTTTTATACATGAAACAAAATCTGCAGAGTTTTTAATAAAAGATGATGATTTACTGGAAAAACATATCAGAGATTTAGCCAGATAATTTGAAAGGTTATATGTTGGAGAATCAATTCCTTCTACGATAGGTCGAAGTGGGATATTTTCCTTATGAATTTTAGGTAGTCCATATAATCGTGGAATAAGCAGATGGAGAGAATGAAGATAAAGGTGTGTGTTTTTAGGTAGTTCTCATTAGATTGTTGGTCCGATTGTGGAGTTTACGTGTGGGATCTCTCTGGAGGATCGAGTAAGTGTCGCTCCTTAACAATTCCATCATCTTGTTATGATATTCATCAATGTTAAGAGCAACTGTGGAATTGCCTTTTTCCGTGGGAAGAATAATTAATATTTTTGTTGTTTTGTAACTTCTTAATTGCCTGTCGTTCCGATGAAGAGATATTGTCTGTAGGGGATTTGGCGTTATGAAAATGGATTCGATGTGGAGTAGGTTTGCCTCGGGTGGGAAGAAAGGAGGTAGCTTTTTCGATCTTTGTAAGTAATAATTCTTTAGGAATAGATCTGGGAGATAAAACAAAATATAGTCCTTTACTGAGGACACTTTTCTCTGCATTGGAAAGATTATAACTTGATTTGTTAATAACAACTTTGTCAGGATGGAGGTGTGGTTCGAAGAAGTTGACTTTCTTTGTATTTGTTTAAGGGCTTCGAATTTTCTAATAAGTTCCAGTTTATTGTCATTTTGAATTCTGGTGCCACTTCTCACTTTAAGAAGATCTAACTTTTCTCTATGGTAAATCCTTCTAGCCCGTTCTGTTTTAATGTTTTCTTTAAAGGAGATAAACTAAGGAAAGGCGGCATTGAATTTACATTGCTTGAGAAACATAACCTGTTGATATTAAGGCCTATCCTCTTCAAGATTTTTTGGAAATCCCTGATATTATTGTGAGTTGCCTCGTCATAAGGACTAAAGATGTAGTAAGATTGAATTACTAGAAACCGAGAAAAATGAAAACGAAGTTTAATAGCACAACTAGTTTCAGCCTTCTTCAGGTGCACATTAAAAAATATATAACAGTAAAAAATAGAGGAAATAATTGTAAACATCATGGAAAGTTAGTGTATATATATATTCAACGTTGAAACGTTGAAGTCTGCACATTCAAAACTGTTCTCTCATTGGCTTCATTGTTGGGTGTATGCATGCATATAGCATCTCGTGAACGCCAGTATTTGATCGTAGCACAATGACAGTCTGAAAGGTTGTAACTCAGGTTGTTGTTGAGATGTAGGGGATTGAGAATGAATTATTTTGATTCTATTATATCTTAATTTCTTGCTTTGTAGTTCATCATGTAACCTTTTCTGAATGGAACATTCATACCAGTACTGCATGGTCACTCTCACCAACTGGTGGCAGAATAGTTATGTATTAACTAAAACACACTCTGATACTATAATCAAATCTACCACTCTTTGACCTCGAATTCCTTCTGTCACATGCTGCATGAGGAAGTTGTCTCGCAACAGCTCAATAAATGCATTTTCATTCTTCTCATGAGATTCTACCTCTACCCAATCAATATTTGAATAATTAATTAAAGTCTCTCATTATGATTACTCTTTTTGATCTCATCTTTTCTATTTAGTGATGCCATTTTTCATCAATAGCAAAACTCCAGGTCTGTAAAAACACCCCACTATGTAATTTGTCTTGTTATATTCCACTTTTCACACACACCAGATGGCTTCAAACTTACTGCCACATGAAATACTGTTAGTAGTACTACAATCTGAACTCTAACTGGATTCAAGTCATCCAATATCATTAGCAGCACGCCCCTCCTCTATCATTCCTAAAAAAGTTTATCTTTTACACTGGATACCAGTTAGTATGTCTGATTCTGATAGGCAGATCTTACTAATGCCTACAAACTGAGGTCCTTGCTTGCAGGTGAGTGGTCTGGGAAGCTCTGACGCTCTTAATAATATTCCATTGTTATACATTGTAGCTCAGTGGATGTGGCGTTTGCACACCACCGCGCTAGGCCGCACGAAGGAAGTCTTGGTTTCGAGTCTAGTCGGCGACTAGAGGAAATTTTTCTAAGCCTTTTTTCGACCGGTTCCCGAGTTAGTCGATCTCTGGCACGGGCAAGCAGGTTTTTCCTCCCGGAAACTCGGGTTTTTCGTCCTGTAAACTCAAGAAAATCGACCGTAGAACCCACATTATTTCAGACATTAAATATATTGTGTTAGGGTTAGATACCACGAGATGGCGGCACATTTGAGCCGTCTCTCTTCACTGCGCACCGCTTAATTAGTGATAGCCTTGGGCCATCTGTCTCTGATTGGGTACCAGTGGAGATTGAACTGCCCACTCAGTCTCCAAAAGTTAGTTAGGGCTAAATGGCCTCGCCTACTCCCGTATATACGGGAATAAAAAGGCGTTAGCTGATTTTTTTTTTTTTTTTTTTTTTTACATTACTGATTCTCCATTTGATCTAATGAATCATGTTATTGAGTTATTTCCCACTCTAGCGTTGAAATCTCTCATCAAGATTGTTGCTTCGTTTTTATTTGTTTTATCAATATATTGCTGAAGTTTTCCGTAAAATTCTTCTGTCTCTTCCTCTTTTCCATCTACTGGTGCATAAATTCCGAAAATGCTGAATGTTTGATTCATAATTTTCATTCTAACTTTGATTATTCTGTCTGATACCCAAGTATAATCCAAAATTTTGTTTTTCCATTTTTTATTAATCCAAATTGCAACCCCAGATGAATCTCATTTTTCTTCTGGAACTCCAGAGAAGATCATGACATAATCTTCCAGAATTTCAGATACTTTCTTTTTTGTCTCAGTTGCTGCTATATCAATTTTCTATTTTTTAGTTCTTGGTTTAGCTTATCAATTCTGTGTGTAATTCCATGGACATTCCAAGTAGCTATTTTTAATTTCTCAAAGAGAAGTCCGGGTCAATTCCGATAAAATCCATCCTATTTTTCTTCTTCAGAGCTTTGTGAGTAATTGTAAATTTCCTCTGGATAGGCTACCAACCTTTGGCAGGGTGAGTTCATGTGAGGCCGCCTACTTAAGGCTTCCAAACCTGCCTTTTGTGAAAAAATGCAGACTCCCACTGCCTGAGATGGAAAAAACATAGTATAATAGGAAAGATTCAACCCTTGCCCTCGACTACTCTAATAGCATTGGGGAGAAGGAGCAAGAGGAACAACAAGAAAGAAGAGTAGTCTACAGATAATATAGAGATATATATTACATGAAGTAAGGCACGGTCCAGCATCAAGTCCCTCGGGTTTGCCGCTCCTGTACTCACTAAAGTAATCCCTTGAGGTAACACTTCATCCTCTTAAATTAAATATGCCAAGAAATTATATTCTTGGTTTAATCCTTTATTCAAGTGTAAGCAAACAAAGTTTGCACATGAAGTAACTTCATTACTTTGCAATTCGTATATAGAGGCTAATGACTTCACATCACTTCCCTTAGTATCCCATAATGCAAAGCAGATAGCCTTACTGACATGTTTAATGCTATGCATTATGGGTAGGGTCACTACCCAGATCAGTTTGACCTTTATTGAAGTTTCATCCGTGAGAACTAGACCTATATGTGATACCAAGGTTGAAGTAATGCAGAAGCCATATTTCCATATACAAGTAGCCAAAAGGTGTCACACCTTATTACTAAAATACTCTGGATTAGTGATAGATGTTGAAAGTTTTTCCACTTGTTTATACTATAAATTAAAGATGCCAAGAAGTTATATTTTAGGTTTCATCCTGTATCAAAGTGTAAGCAAACAAAGTTTGCACATGAAGTAACTTCATGACTGGGCAACTCGTATATAGAGGCTAATGACTTCACATCACTATAATGGAAGAATGATAAGGAGATACAAAAGTTAAAAACAGAGTAATGCATCACATACCAGGAAACAAAGAGGCAGTATACCACAATAGTAGTAAAACCATTTCCTAAACCTTCTTACACTGATAATGCAACTTGAAAGAAAGCTTCATCTCCTTAAAGTTTTATTTCCTTATCATTCTTCCAGAACTTTGACAAGAATGTCAATCCCACCCTCTTACAACTACGACATCCCTGAAAGATATGATTTCTTTGTTATCTCCTTTGAGAAAATGAAAGAGAGAAATCATTATGGACTCATTCCTGAAGATATGCCAAAAAAGTGTCCCATGAAAAACCTCTTATTAAAAAAATGTTAAAACTGCACCAACCTTCAGAACCTTTATTAGATGGATCATCAGCAGATAGCATATACTGAGTGTCCCAGAAGAAATGTTGGACATTTTTCCAGAAAAAGAAGAAATGATGGATACTGGCCATCCACAATTCTCAAAAAAAAATAAAAATCCATGACTAATGAAAACAAAACTACTCATCATGGGAAGCCAGATGATACCACCAAAAAGAAATAATGGAAACATTCCTGCAGTTGGAATTGCCATTAGTTCTGACAAAACATAGATGACATCAAGGCTGTCTTGCAGAAGAATAAACCAATATATTTCAGTTTGCAGTAAATATACCTGTTACTGAGTGATCGGGCTCTCCATAATATTACCATTATTCATAAGGACAGGACAGAGGATGGACCTGCCCATGTAAAAGTTGCCATCCTTTTGGGCAATTATACCCTCTTTCAACAAATCCAAATTAACACTATCATAGAAGCAGTTGCTATAAGTCTCTGTTGGGAATACTTTTACCACACACCTGAGATACTGGTTGGTCTATAATTTGTTACTGCAATCTTAGAACCTACCTTATGCAACGGAATTATTTTGTCCTCTTTCCACTCCCTTGGAACTCTACCAGAGCTGAGATTTAAATTAAACATTCTAGTTAGAGGCATTGCCAGTTCCCTTGCACATTCTCGCAAAACCTCCTTTGATATCCCATCTAATCCCACAACTGTATTTACATTGAGATTCTGCAATATCCTAAGAACTTCCAAATTCATCCACCTCTATTCTCACATCAGCATACGTCATGTGTGTTACAGCAATTACCTCACTTGGATGATATAACCTTGCAAAGTAGTCATTCAGTAACTCACTATTTTATCTGCTTCTCTCACCTCATGACCATCATCATCGATTAACCATGCTACTGGCCAGATCGTATATATACGTCCAAGTTATCATGGATGCGAAGTGCATATTAAAATTGTAATGCCATTGATATTACATTGAAATATATGATGGATACGAAGCGTACGAGGATGCGTATTTGATCCATAATGGCCGGTAAGGTGGTTAAAGTTAATCTTCCATAAAGTTATTCTTCCTCTTACTTGCTGCATAATGAAAGAACTCTGGGATTTCCTTTGGCCTGCTTCGCTAGATTCTTCTCATAATCTGATTTTGCTTTCCTTGCCATGCTGGTCACCTTTTTCTCTATATACCCTTCGCAGCATTTTCTTCTTATTCACAGCGCATGCTTGAGATTTCTCATCAATGTAATGCCTACCTGAACCCTCCTTACCTTAGGTATACAGTTTCATACTGCTTACTCAAGATGTCCCTTAACTGTCCTCCATACACTAATAACATTCTTCCCTTGCAGTGTTTTATGCCATAGCACAGATTTAAGCTTCTTCCTAAGTTTGTCATAATTGCTTGTATTGTAGAACCACATATACCCGTTCTTGACAGAATATTCCTTAGTGTTACAATCTCCCAACCAGTCATGGATCCAATTTAATTCTTCTGTATCAAGATCTACCATCAGCAAAGAAACGTGTAAAAAATCTGGAAATATGCTCAAAAACAGTCTCTCCATCTTAAACACAGTATGAATGTATTCATATGCCTACTCAAACATTCACTGCCATTGACTTAACTATCTGCTTGCCCTCCCTTTTCCTGCTGTTTAAGTAGGAAACTGTTGACAACCTATTTGGGAGCAATCACTTTCCCTTGCTATTCACTGTTCTACATGGGCAACCAGGTGCTGTATCACAGATGTCACAATGGAAAATTTAGTATGCTGACTGTCCACCTTTTCCTCATTAGCAGTTTTTATTTCTGAAATAGTTCATCTCCAATCAGTGATGCAATGAAGCATGTTACAGTGTGTATTATAGCAGCATTCACAACTGCAGTTTCTAAAATATCTAGTCAGTTCCCACATTTTCCTAAGCCATGATGGAATGATGATTGCACAGCATTCCATCATGACTTAGAAAAGAATGATGATTGCACACCAACCATAGAAGCCCAAGAGAAAGGTTGGGGTATTTTTCACAGATACCCCACAACAACAAACCTAATTTCTTTCAAATGAGCTCAATTCTGAGCAAGGCACATCAGGCTTCAGAGCCAAAAGAAATCTTGGTTCTAATTTATTTCTGTATCAAGATCCACCAGCAAAGAACTGTGGAAAAAGAAAAAAAAAAAAAAATCTGGAAAATGAAAGGGAAATTTACCTCAAACCAGCACAATGGTTGTTGATCCAGCAGTGATTGCTGACAAACTCTGGGAGACTTTTGCAAAAGCATCTTCTTATCCTTCTGAGTTCCTTACCCAAAAAAGCAAAGTAGAACAACAACAAATTTCGAGATGGTAAAACATCTGTCAGCATCAGCCACTGATCAATTGCTGCACCTTTTCTGGATACTTGGTAAAAGTCAATTATAATTGTCTTTTCTATGCCAGATAAGGATTCAAAATTCCAATAATCACTTTCCAATTGTTCTGACCAGTTGCTTGTGCAAGATTCTGGGGGAAAAAATGGCTAACTCTCATCTTTTTTGGAAGGAAACAATTTCATTTCCGGAACACAATCAGACTTCTGAAAATATCATTCTAACACTGATCATCTTGTTCAGGTTCAGCTGGTGTCCATTAGAAATGTCTTCATAAAATGTGATCATGTGGTACGATTTTCTTTGATATGAATAAAGCATATGATACTGCTTAGGGATTGGGAATACTGAAAGACCTGCACATTTTTGGTCTTAGAGGAGAATCTCCCCCTTTTTTATCAAAAACTTCTTAGCTACTGAACCTTCCACATCAAAGTGAGAACTGCCCTCTCCTGCCCCTGTAATCAAAAAAAGGAAGTCCTACAAAGTTCTGTGTTGTATCATGTTTTTTGCAATTAAAGTTAACACGATAATCCTCCAACAGTAAGTGATGTCCTGCATATGGATAACTTGACCATCTTTGGTAACTGATGTAATATGAGGGACAGAGAAAGACAGCTGCAGGAAGCCACCTCTCAAAATGGGCATTTGCAAATAGTTTCAGGTTTTCACTGCAGAAGACAGTTTATGTACTTTTGCCACGGACATGGTCTTCATCCTGACCAAGAACTCTGACTAGGACAATCACTAATCCCAGTTGCATCAGAAGCCAATTTTTGGAACTGATATTTGACAGTAAACTCAGTTTCCTCCCTCACATACATCATTAATGAGACAAGTGCCATAATGCAGTGAACATTCATCACACCCTGTCTTCCACCTGCTGGGGGTGCTGACAGTAGTTCTTTGCTTCGTTTGTACATGGCATTGATAAGATCAAAACCTGATTATGGATCTCAAGTCTATGCCAATGAGAATATGCTATGATGGCTAGACTATGTTCGCCATCAAAATTTTAACTGGAACATTTCACACATCACATATTCCTAGTCTGTACAGCGAGGCAAATGAACCACCTTTGACACTTCAATGCCAACACCTGTTTCTGCTACATGTAACCAAAATGAAATGCCTGCCGGAGCACCCTGCATATCCAGCTATCTTGGTAGATCACATAGCTCCTATGCCAATGAACTCACTTCCACCTTGGAAATCATACATACATGTGAATATGCGACTTTTTTTTTCATCAGGCTACTAAAAATTTCTACCCCTACTGCTGTCTACCAGCAGCTCTTTAAAGCTCACAGAACTGAATACTCTAATTTTGTGCCTGTCTACAGAGATGGCACAAAATCGGACCTATTGGAGAAACCTCTCCAGCCAAGAGGCTGCAGGTTTGAATCCTGCCAGGAGCATTGATGTTTGTGATTGTCCTACTAACTGTCTGTGGAAATGGTATCTGCGACCCTATCACTAATTCTAACAGAAGACTTCACTGCCAAAACCCAGTGTGGTGTGGTGTGACCATATGGCATCTATGGACGTCAAATGTGAATTTTTATTTTTTACTATCAGTCACTCATATTTTGATTGGCTGCCCTCATTTTGCCAATAAGCACAATCATTGTTTTAGCCATTTTTATAATCTGCCTGAGCCCTACTGTTTTAGGCAGATTTTATCACGCTCAACTGTCAACCTGGTTTTTAAGTTTCTACAGAATATTTAGAAATTTTAATATTTTTTTACATTTTTTCATCTGTTTTATACTCTTCTTTTACATTTTTTTTTCTACACTGTTTTTATGTTGTCCTTATTTATTAAATAACATACTTCTAAGAATTGTTTTGATCATCTTGTGGCTTGTTGCTATAAGATTATTGCAATGAACTGAAATGGAATGAAACATGAATTAATTAAAACTCATTAAGTCAATTTAGTAATAATTTAAAGATTTTTGTCTAGTGTAACACTAGGAACATCGGAGCTAACACATTGACCATAGAAACTGTTAAAGAATGTTTATAACTAAATAATTTTTGATGAAGATATAAAATAGACATTCATAATATGTTAATTAATTTCTAGAAGTTTTTTCCCCCCTCATTGGTAAGAGAAGTTGCTTTGAATGTGTCTCACACAGTTTTGTATTTGATTTGAATGTTCCTTAATAGTTTTTATGGCATGTTGTTTGCTCTAATGATTCAAGTGTTACACATGACAAATATTAGCTGCACATCTTGTATAAATTTGAAGTTTATTACTCATTCATGCTGCACTGTATTCCAGTTCATCAATAACTTTTATAAGCTTTGCAATTGGAGTAAGAACCAATCTGATGCAAAGCTGGTAGTTATTTTTATGCTACTAAACACTGGCCAGAAATCCTCTAGTTCATCGTTTCTCAAACTGTGGTACATGCACCACTAATGGTACATTACGTTATTTTTGGTGGTACAATTTATACAAAATATTGTGGGATGTATTGATTTTTAATCGGGAAATGCTTTTATGGTGGTACATATATTTTTTGATTCTTATTTATGTGGTACAAAATTTAAAAAGTTTGAGAACCCCTGCTCCAGTTAATAGACATGATACACTGCCTTTTTAGCCTCAGTAACTTCAGTCATAATTTTAAGTAGCAACATTACCAGTTTAACTGTAATCCAGATTATCCTTGAAGTCACAATTATATCATCTCAAAGATTTTAATGGAATTTCCGTTAAAAAATATTTTTTTTCTATTTCGTGAGAAACCAATATATTATTTGTACAGAACTAGCTAAGTAAGACTAATGAATAAAAATAATAAATACAGGTTACTTATGTGTAAAATATTTTATATTTTATGGATAAATCAAAAATATTTTTACTTATGTAATCAGCATTTACTGTTGTTCATAATGTCAGCTTACATCTGAGTCTAATCAAGAAGTTCAGGTTAATTGTTGTAACCTTAATTTTCATTTTTGACTGATTAATTACCAAATTTCTTTTGTTGTAGACTGGAGCACAGGGAACCGTACGAACTTTAGCACCCCAACAGATGACTGTTACATTGCCTGTATCAGTTGCTCCTACATCTGTGAAAACTTCTCACCAGGTAATTATATAAACCTTTTTTATTGCTAGCAGAACTACAGTAAATTCCTTTCAATGCAAACAATTTTAGTATACATTTTAATCATCTAGGAAAAAATGCATAATTATATTATAATTATACATTTAGAAATTCAGAATTATACTTCTTGAATCCCAGTGGATTTATAATGAATTCATTAATTAGAGAGAAAAATCTGAGATTTTAGAAACTTTCTAGCAGAGGGAAAGTCATTAGTATAAGAAAAATTAAGTATTCATTAGGTTTTTTAAACTATTTATCCTTTCATAATGAATGTTTATTTTCTTGATTATCTAACTAGAGTAATTATTTGGACAATAGATCAAGTGTTAACTAATAAATATTTATTAAACCTACTAGTTTCACCAAAAAATTTAGCTGTTTTCATCTTCAGGGTACAAGCACTTAGGTTAAAAAACATTACACAAATATGAATAACTGTAAAATTCTAACGATTATAGTTACAAACTAAAATAGCATTGAACGTGAGTGATACACGTATTGCATGTACATGATTAATAGTTTTTGCTAAGGAACATTCTGTAGTTTGCATTGAAGTTCATTTCCTGTGTGTGTTAAGAGATCTAATTAGGGTTTTCCATATCTCTGGGAGTATTAAACCCTGGTTCCTGTTAAGGTTACCAACAGAGCGAGCGACTGTAGCTGCTTCTTTAAACATTCGGGAGTGGTAGTCTTCTTCTATGTAAGGGGAACAGCTTTTATCCCACTCAATGACATGGTTAGTTATAGAAAAATGAGATGACAGGCCTGATAATGTCTTGTCTGTTGTTTTTGACGTAACTAATGTGCTCCTTCTGTCTGTCTAATTTCGAGGCTTCTTGATGTCTGCTCGATGTAACTTGAACCACATAAGCATGGAATATTGTAAACTCCAGCATATTTATAGAAAGGAAGGTTATCTTTTTGAGATCTTAGTAGTTTACGAATTGTTTCTATAGGTTTGAATGTTACTCTTATTTTGTGTGGTTTGAGGAGACTAGCAAGCTTGTTGGAGATGCCACTCACATACGGAATTATGATAGTTTTGGTATATTGAGTATCCTCTCGCTCTCTTTGTGGTGGTTCAGAGAAAAGGATTTTGTTGACGAGTCTTCGTGAGTAGCGTTCGAGTACAGATTATTAGATATCAATGTTAACTCGTCTTGAAGATCCTTGTTATCTGTTGTGATGCGTACAGCTCTTTTCTTTAACATGTGTACTACGCTAAGTTTGTGAGAAATATGGTGAGAGGAGCTGAAATGTAGATAGCGACCTGTATTCGTAGGTTTCCTGTAAAACTGATAGGATTATATGGCCATTAATTTGCTTCTTAATTAAGATGTCTAAGAACGGCAGTTGTTTGTCTCTTTCAAGTTCCAGAGTAAATTTAATAGAATGATGAAAGGAGTTGATCTTATTGAGAAAGTTAAGTAGGTCATCTTTGTTGTGATTCCATACAATGAAGATGTCATCCACATATCTCCACCAAATAGTTCGTTTAGGAGTTATTTGAGATAGGATTTTATTTTTGAGGTCTTCCATAAATAGGTCAGCAAAAGAAGGTGAAAGTGGACTGCCCATTGCCAAGCCAGTTAATTGTTGGTAAATCATATTCTTCCAAGAAAAATAGTTTGAATTTAGGCAATGATCGTACAGTGAGGTTATATCTTGTGGGAACAAGGTACCTTGGATGCTGATGACCTCCACCACGGAAACGTTTCTAAAAAGAGGTGACATCTAGGCTAGCTAGAAGATCATTTTCTGATATGGTAATGTTTTTTAATTTTTCCACAAAATGTTGTGAGTTTCTGATGTAACTCTCTGAGTTATGGATATGTTGTTGTAAGAGTTTGAAGAGATGTTTAGACAACAAGTAGGTAGGTGAGTTGATTCCATCTACAATAGTGCATAAAGGAATACCATCTTTGTTCACTTTTGGAACACCATAGAGTCTTGGAGTTAAAGGGTGCATGGATTTTAGTTTTTTAATCAGATCTGTTGGCCAGTTGGACATATTGCGTAGTAATTCGTTTGTATTATCATGGTGGTTTTTTAATGTAGGATCTCTCGCTAAAATACGCTATTCTGAAGAAAGGTTTCAACTATGCCATAACTCCTCAACAGATACCTAAAGGGGAATTCATCTGCAGTTTAGACAAAGCAATCTCATTATTACACATACACATAGCAAATGATCTCAGACTGAAAAGTTGCATAATACTCACCTCTCCTAGAACCACAAAACAAAACTTCACCTCTGCAGATAGAAGAACTATTCATAATCTAAAAAGGAATAAAGACATCATAATACTTAAGGCAGATAAAGGCAACAGAACTGCAATACCAAGGACTACGAGGATAAAGTAAACAATCTACTATGGGACTTGTCTGTTTAGCGTATTTTAACAAAAGATCCTACATTAAAAAACCACCATGATACAAACGAATTGCTATGCAATATGTCCAACTGGCCAACAGATCTGATTAAAAAACTAAAATCCATGCACCCTTTAACTCCAAGACTCTATGGTGTTCCAAAAGTGCACAAAGATGGTATTCCTTTATGCCCTATTGTAGATGGAATCAACTCACCTACCTACTTATTGTCTAAACATCTCTCCAAACTCTTACAACAACATATCCATAACTCAGAGAGTTACATCAGAAACTCACAACATTTTGTGGAAAAATTAAAAAATATTACCATATCAGAAAATGATCTTCTAGCTAGCCTAGATGTCAACTCTCTTTTTAGAAATGTTCCAGTGGTGTAGGTCATCAGCATCCTTGGTACCTTGTTCCCACAAGATATAACCTCACTGTACGATCATTGCCTAAATTCAAACTATTTTTCTTGGAAGAATATGACTTACCAACAATTAACTGACTTGGCAATGGGCAGTCCACTTTCACCTTCTTTTGCTGACCTATTTATGGAAGACCTCAAAAATAAAATCCTATCTCAAATAACTCCTAAACGAATTATTTGGTGGAGATATGTGGATGACATCTTCATTGTATGGAACCACAACAAAGATGACCTATTTAACTTTCTCAATAAGATCAACTCCTTTCATCATTCTATTAAATTTACTCTGGAACTTGAAAGAGACAAACAACTGCCGTTCTTAGACATCTTAATTAAGAAGCAAATTAATGGCCATATAAACCTATCAGTTACTCTTACGGGAAACCTACGAATACAGGTCACTATTTACATTTCAGCTCCTCTCACCATATTTCTCACAAACTCAGCGTAGTACACATGTTAAAGAAAAGAGTTGTCCGCATCACAACTGATAACAAGGATCTTCAAGACGAGTTAACATTGATATCTAATAATCTGTACTTGAAATGCTACCCACGAAGACTTGTCAACAAAATCCTTTTCTCTGAACCACCACAAAGAGAGCGAGAGGATACTCAATATATCAAAACTATCGTAATTCCATATGTGAGTGGCATCTCCAACAAGCTTGCTAGTCTTCTCAAACCACACAAAATAAGAGTAACATTCAAACCTATAGAAACAATTAATAAACTACTAAGATCTCTAAAAGATAACCTTCCTTTCTATAAATATGCTGGAGTTTACAATATTCTATGCTCATGTGGTTCAAGTTACATCGAGCACACATCAAGAAACCTCGAAATTAGACAGACAGAAGGAGCACATTAGTTACATCAAAAACAACAGACAAGACATTATCAGGCCTGTCATCTCATTTTTCTATAACTAACTATGTCATTGAGTGAGATAAAAGCTGTTCCCCTTACATAGAAGAAGACTACCACTCCCGAATGTTTAAAGAAGCAGCTACAGTCGCTCGCTCTGTTGATAACCTTAACAGGAACCAGGGTTTAATACTCCCAGAGATATGGAAAACCCTAATTAGATCTCTTAACTCACAGGAAATGAACTTTAATGCGAACTACAGAACATTCCTTAGCAACAACTAGTTAATCATGTGCACGCGATACGTGTATCGCTCACGTTCAATGCTATTTTAGTTTGTAACTATAATCGTTAGAATTTTACAGTTATTCATATTTGTGTAATGTTTTTTAACCTAATTGCTTTTACCCTGAAAATGCCAACAGCTAAAGTTTGGTGAAACTAGTAGGTTGAATAAATATTTATTAGTTAACACTTGATCTATAGTCCAAAGAATTACTCTATTTATCCTTTCTTTGTATTATTTGTTTACAAACATCCTATGTTGAATAAATATTAATGAAGCCTGTGTAGCTTAGTGGAAGAGCGCTTGCAACTTCTGTACTAAGCCACACGAAGATAGACTTACAGTTCAAGACTAGTCACCGACTGGAGGAACTGTAAGTCTATCTTCGTGTGTTTTTCATCATGACTGTAGAACCCATATTATTTCAGACAGTAATATATCCTGTTAGGATTAGGTGCAAGACATGGTAGCACTTGTTTGCCGTTCTCTTCATCAGTTGCTGCCTATAATTAGTGATACACATGGGCCAGCTATCTCTGATTGGCTACCGGTGGAGATTGAACTGCCCACTAAGTCTCCAAAAGCTAGATAGGGTTTAAAGGCCTAGCCTACTCCCTGTAAGGGAATAAAGAAGGCATTAGCTTATTTATTTATTTATTTATTTTAATAAATATCTTATGCCCTACTGTTGCTGAATTAAACTCCTTTTGCAGAAGCAAAATCTCAGAACCTTCAATCTTACCTACAGAAACCATTTATCAGACCTGTTTAGAATATCTGCTGAAGTGTGACACATTACATGCTAAAAACATGTTTCACAGAATACAAAAAATATGCATAAATATCAGATAGATATTTATCTGTAAACATGATTTGATGTTTATATAAAACATCAAATCATGATAAGCACTCATGGGGTGTACAGGATATTATGGTCATACTACTTGAAAAGGTTACATCATTATCGATTTCCTATCGACACTTCCTCCAAATTAATCTGTTATCTGTCAGGACTGCAGTATTTTCAGGTATTACATTTCAGTCTTCTAAAGCACTTTGTACTATATCAATCCACGTAGTTCTCTGTCTTACTCTAGGTTACTTAAGTATAAAGAGCTAATAAGCTTCGTTTCGGCAATGAAAACATTATTTAAATTAAGGGGATATTAAATCCCACATAGTTTTAAAACCGAATAAGAAACTCAAAGATTGGAATCAGAGAGTTTCTTGCCGAATATAGTAAACTATAAAGTATCGGCGACCACTGGCGTGAGCAAATGCAAGTGACCCTAGCACGTAGTGCAATACCGGAAGTCTCGCAGCAAAGTTGGTAAATTCTGATCGCTATTCTTAGGTATTTTCAATAATGTAAAAACACATTTCCTAGGAAATGTATGCTTTTATTACATTATGGTAGGGAGGTCACTACCTAGACCGGTTTCAGCCTTTTTTGAGGCTTCATCAGTGAGTAGCTAGACCTAATACTGAAGTGTATAGCGAAAAGAACTTATATACTCTGCGATGCGAGTTTCCAAACAAGTGCAACCATTAAGTTACTTAAGTATAAAGAGCTAATAAGTTTCGTTTCGGCAATGAAAACATTATTTAAATTAAGAGGATATTGAATCCCACATAGTTTTAAAACCGAATAAGAAACTCAAACAAACTCAAATACCTAAGAATAGCGATCAGAATTTACCGACTTTGCTACAAGACTTACGGTATTGCACTACGTGCTAGAGTCACTTGCATTTGCTCACGCCAGTGGTCGCCGATACTTTATAGTTTACTATATTCGGCAAGAAACACTTTGATTCCAATCTTTGAGTTTCTTATTCGGTTTTAAAACTATGTGGGATTTAATATCCCCTTAATTTAAATTACTCTAGGTTATTTTTTCTGCCATCCTAGCAAAAAAGGATGGTTTGTTAACCTTTCCTCTCCGATTCTGTTTAAGTAAGAATAGCATCTGAGATTAGCTATGGTAACAATGTTATTTTCTTTCCTAATATCTTTGTTTTTAATATTATATAGACATTGATTCCATCTGATTACTTCCCTAATCATTTTCAGAACTCATATATCTGTGGTCTTTAGTCCTTGATCACGTGTTTTATTTCTAACTCTACTCTTGATCCGAAAATAAAAATTTGCTTTGAATAATTTCTCTCTTATTTGGTATATATTTATTCACTTGACTTCCTGCCATATCATCTGTTCTAATTCTGTTGAAAGTTTATTTTTCACTTGGTTAGAGTATAATAAAATTAGTTTAATCCTTTATCCAAGTGTGAGCAAACAAAGTTTGCGCCTGAAAGTATCTTCAGGACTGGGGTAAGGTGGTATCTGAGATTAGCTATGGTAACAATGTTATTTTCTTTCCTAATATCTTTGTTTTTAATATTATATAGACATTGATTCCATCTGATTACTTCCCTAATCATTTTCAGAACTCATATATCTGTGGTCTTTAGTCCTTGATCACGTGTTTTATTTCTAACCCTACTCTTGATCCGAAAATAAAAATTTGCTTTGAATAATTTCTCTCTTATTTGGTATATATTTATTCACTTGACTTCCTGCCATATCATCTGTTCTAATTCTGTTGAAAGTTTATTTTTCACTTGGTTAGAGTATAATAAAATTAGTTTAATCCTTTATCCAAGTGTGAGCAAACAAAGTTTGCGCCTGAAAGTATCTTCAGGACTGGGGTAAGGTGGTACAACACTAGGGAAACTCGTTGCAAAGGTGGCACAAGCTACCAACACTCCTATCTCAGTATCTCCTATAATGCAAAACACATCTCCTTGCGGATATGTCTAATGTTATGCATTAAGGGAAGGGCCACTACCCAGACTAGTTTCGACCTTTATTGAGGTCTGCACAGATAAAGGATTAAACTAATTTTATTATACTGTTCTAATTCTGTTGTCTATTTCCATATTTAATTTGCCATCTTTACTAAAAAAAACAACCGTCTGGTTGGCCGAGTGGTTAGCTTATCCGCTCTCCAGCCAAAAGGCTGCGGGTTTGAATCCCACCATGGGCATGGATGTTTGTGATTGTCTGTGAAAATATTAGTGGTGGTGGACAGTAGACGAAGTGGTTGGTGGATGAGGTTGAGTGGTGGAGACGGGAGAGTTGTAAAGTAGGTACGCTCCCTCGATGAGTCTTTGGACTCCCTGGAGGTGTCAAATAATAATAATAATAAAAAAACTATGCCTAAATGACTGAAATGTTTTGTTATATAGTTTCTCTATTAATTTGATGCTTTTGTGGTTTCTACTTATTTTTATTTCTGATTTTCATACCAAATTTATTACAACAAGTAATCAATTTAGTTTGGGAATTCTGCAGACTTTTATCAGATTTATTTCCTTTCCGAGTGCTGTATACATTCCATTAAGCCTCCAACATGATATCCTCACAGCACTTTAGCCTCAACACACAGATTTATTTAGTAGTATAACATCTACATAAAATAGAGAGTTGGAATTAAGATCTCCAATTTTGATATCAGCTTTAAAAATGCCACTTTCCTTCATAGCATGTTCCACATGGAAATGAATATCAGTGGAGATAATATGCACCCATGCCTCGCTTTGCATTTAAGATAAAACCATCATCCTGTACCTCCTTCAGTTCTAACTACTGCTTCACATCTCAAATGGGGACTATGTTTTGCTCAACATAATATTCATTTTATACCACATAATTGCTGACCTTCATGCCATATCTATTACAACAGCTATTCAATTTAGTCAGAGAATCTTCTAGACTTGTATTGGATCTATTTAGAAGTATAACATCATCTGCATAAAGTAAAGAGCTGAGATTATTATTTCCAATGTTGATATCTGGTTTAATACCACTTTCCTTCATAATGTGATCCATATAGATAATGAATAACAGAGGGAATAATGTATATCCTTGTCTCACACCAGATTTAACATTAAACCATCTACCTGTACTTCCTTCAATTCTAACTGCTGACTTACAACTCAAATAATGACCTACGTATTGCTTGATATAATGCCCCATTGACACAATATAACTGTAGCGTATTGAATAGCTTCTCTCTTGGCACTTGTGATATGCCTTTTCCAAATCGACAAAACTTAAATACAGATCTCTGTTATATTCCCATGCTTTCTCGACTATTTGTCGTAAAGTGAAAATCTGATCCTAACAGCCTCTATTTGGCCTGAATCCAGCTTGTTCTTCACCAAGCTTTTCTTCCATAATTCTTCTCAATGGTTTCTCAAGTATACTTACATAGATCTTGCCAGGAACACTCAGTAGGGAAATACCTCTATCATTCTCACATTCAGTTTTATTTCCCTTTTTATATATGGATACTATGAGAGCTCTACTCCAATCATCGGGAATTCGTCCCTCTGTCCAGGCTTTCTGAACTATGCAGTGGAGCGACTGTAAGACTCTTATACCACCATACTTCAGCATTTCTGGTCGAATATCATCTACTCCTGCTGCCTTTCCACATTTAAAGCCTTTGATGGCTTTTTCTACTTCAAGTATGGATATGTATTGCTGACTGCATGCCTGGTCGGTGTTTTTTACCACTGTGCTGTCATCACTGCTCGTTTCATTTAGCAGTTTTTCAAAGTAATTACTCCATACTTCAAGGATATCTTTTTCTCTCGTTTTCATGTCACCTTTATCATCTCTAACTCCTTTTACAGCACTCTTTCCTCCATTCCTAAGCTTCTTCAACAACCTCCAAAATATTTTGTCACCTTCTTGATATTTATTTTCTATATTCTTGCCAACGTCCTCCCATGACTTTTGTTTTAGCTAGTTTTACACAGTGTTTAGCATTTTTGCATTTATCTCTGTATTCTCTAAGAGAACAAGCTGACTTATTTGACAGGAACTTTTGGTATGCTTTCTTCTTTTCCTTCACTGCCTCTTTAAATTCCTGTGTCCACCAGGGAGTACTGATTTTTTTTTATCCTTGCAGACAACCTCACCACATGCCTCTCTAGCAGAATCAATCAATGTTTCCTTCAGAGTTTGCCATTGAATCTCCAAGGTTTGATTCCTGTTCTCAAACTCTTTCATTTTTTCTTCAATAATCTTTGTGTATATTAGTCTACAATTCACATCTGAGAGCTACTCAACTTTTATTCGCTTTAAAACTTTCTTACATGTTATTCTTTTCAATATGAAATTCAATTTTATCCTGCTCAAGACTAAATAGTGATCACTTCCAAATTCAAATCCTCTGTATACTCTAGTGTCCTGCACCAGGGAGAAAACATCACTATCAACAATAACATAGTCAATGAGACTTTTCTTATTCCTTGCCTCTTCTCTCCATGTGAATTTGTGCACATTTTTATGTTGAAACATGGTGTTAGTAATAACCAGTCCATGTCCTTAGCAGAAATCCAACAGATATTTGCCATTATTATTAGCTTTGCTCTTTTCTCTAAATTTTCCCAAAATATTTTTGTATGTCTGACAATCATTTCCTACTCTGCTATTTAGATCCCCAACAAGGACCAACTTTTCCTTTTTCATTGTGTCAGTTGCTTTCTCTAAAGCCTGAAAATATTCCTCCACTTCTACCTTAGGAGAACCGTCTGTGGGACCGACCATAGGCACAAATAAGTCTCATTGTGCAGTTCCCCATTCTCATATTTGCCCACATTACTCTACTTGAGACTGACTATCATTCAAGAAGATTAGCCTCGTATTTTGTGTTGAATACTATGGCTACTCCTTCTTTTCCTTGATTGTCATTGCCTGATTATAACATTTTGTATTTATTGCTCAGAAAGATCTCACCAGTTTTTGTCTTTTTTGTTTCAGTCACTCCTATTATGTCGATCTGGTACTTATCTAATTCCTCAACTAGCTCCATTTCTTTGCCATTCAGGTTTCTTATGTTGATAGTACCGATCTTTAACTCTGGTGATGTTGAGTTGGGGTTTGTTTTCAGATTTGTTCCAGTAGCTGACTTTTCGCTGTTCACCCTGGTTCCCTGGCGAAAACAACGGGGGCCTTGTTTAACCGGGCGACGCCCCAGCTGGCATGAAATTTTGTCATGTCGTGCCATCATTTTTTATTTTGGTTTAACCAATAAGAATACAATTTGGTCGGCTAAATCCCAAATTGAATTGCCAGCTCATCCTCGTTCGTTCAGTATCCAGGTAGATACCCAGCAGAGTGCACCACGAGAAGGTGAGGATTGGACATTAAGGCAGAAGCCCTGGTCGGTTCTCCGTATTCCTTTAAAGGCTATGTGGAGATCTTCTCTCAGTTATACAGCTTTGACCCTTAAGCACCCCGTGAAGAAAATAATTATTCGTTTTTCTTTCTGTATTTTTATTTGTTATTTTTAAAACTTATTTATTGCAGTTTTAATTTTTATCTGTAGGAATGTATGCCGTGCCCCCCTCCCACTGGGAAGGGGTCGCACCCCACATTTTGAGAACCACTGGTGTACAGGATATGATAGTACTACATGAAAAATTTACCTCATTACTAACTTCCTATCTACAGTTTTCCTCCAAATCAGTCTGTTACTTGTCAAGACTCCAACATTATCAGATCTTATATTTCTGTCGTCTAAGGCACTATGTAACGTATCAATCCATCTATATCTTGGTCTTCCTCTGGGCTGTTTTCCTACCAACCGGGCAGATAACACTTGTTTTGCTAATCTTTCCTCACCCATTCTGTTTAAGTGACCATACCACCTGATATTAGCTCTGCTAACGCATTCCTGGATGCTGACAATGTCAAGTTCTTTCCTAATATCCTCGTTTTTAATATGGTATTGCCATTGATGATTTCTGTTCATGCCTCTAATCTTTCTCAGTACACTCATGTCTGAAGTCTTTAGTCTCTTTGGTCAAGTGTTTTACTTCTGACCCAGCTCCCAGATCCATAAGTTAAAACTGGTTTGAACACCGTCTTGTATACAACTAATTTAGTTGGGACTAATTTCTCTCTTATTCCATATGAATTTATTCAATTGACTTCCTACTATACCAGCTTTGTTGATTTTGTTGTCTATTTCCATATTATTATTTTTATTATTATTACTATTATGTGACACCTCCAGGGAGTGCAAAGACTCATCAAGGGAGAGTGTGCTAGCAATATCGAATGATTGAACCCCTTATAACTACTAACCGCACTCAAACTTGCTTAACTTTTTACTGAGCCATTTGTAGCAGAGGCTCTACCAATCGACCAACCTTTAATTTATTATCTTCACTAAAAATCATGTCTAAGTAGGCATGATTTACTTGTCCCACAGGTTCTCCGCTCAAAATGCAGTTGACATTTTCAGCGATTCTACCTATTTTTATTGTCTTTGGCTTTTTATTGCTGACCTTCATACCATATCTATTACAACAGATATTCAATCTAGTCAAGGAATCTTGCAGACTTGTAGCGGATTTATTTAGAAGTATAACATCGTCCGCATAAAGCAGAGCTGACATTAACATCTCCAATTTTGATATCATGTTTAATACCACTTTCTTTCATAATGAATAACAGAGGGATAATGTACATCCTTGTCTCACACCAGATTTAACATTAAATCATCTTTCTGTACTTCCTTCAATTCTAACTGCTGAGTTACAGCTCAAATAAAGACCAAGTATTGCTTGATGTAGTGCCCCATTGACACCATATAACTGTAGCCTATTCAATAGCTTCTCTCTCTTGGCACCTTGTTGTATGCCTTTTCCAGATCGATAAAACTTAAATACAGATCTTTGTTATATTCCCATGATTTCTCTACTATTTCTTGTTGAGTGAAGATCTGATTCTGACAGCCTCTATTTGGCCCGAATCCAGCTTGTTCTTCACCAATCTTTTCTTCCACAATTCTTCTCAACCGTCAAGTATACTCAGTAGGGAAATACCTACGTAATTCTCACATTCAGTTTTATTTCCCTTTTTATATATCGGTACTATGAGATCTCTACTCCATTCATCGGGGATTCGTCCCTCTGTCCAGGCCTTCTTAACTATGCAATGCAGCCACTGTAACACATTTATGCCACCATACTTAAGCATTTCTGGTCGAATATCATCTACTCCTGCTGCTGTTCCACATTTCAAGCCTTTGATGGATTTTTCTACTTCAAGTATGGATATGTATGCCTGTTAAGTGTTTTTTACCACTATGCTATCACTGCTTGTTTCATTTAGCAATTTTTCAAAGTAATTACTCCATACTTCAAGGATATCTTTTTCTCACGTTTTCATGTCACCTTTATTGCACGCTTTCCTCCATTTCTGAGCTTCTTCAACAACCTCCAGAATATTTTGCCACCTTCTTGATATTTATTTTCTATGTTCTTGCCGAAGTCCTCCCATGACTTTTGTTTAGCTAGTTTTACATAGTGTTTAGCTTTCTTACATTTGTCTCTGTATTCTCTAAGAGCACAAGCTGACTTATTTACTAGGAACTTTTGATATGCTTTCCTCTTTTCCTTCACTGCCTCTTTAACTCCTTGTGGCCACCATGGAGTTCTGATTTTCCATCGTTGCAGACAACCTCACCACATTGCCTCTCTGGCTGAATCAATCAGGATTTTCTTCAAGGCTTGCCACTGAATCTCCAAGCTTTAGTTCCTGTTCTCAAACTCTTTCATTTTTTCTTCAATGATCTTTATGTATTTTAGTCTACAGTTCACATCTGAGAGCTGCTCAACTTTTATTCGCTTTAAAACTTTCTTACATGTTATTATTTCCAATATGAAATTCAATTTTATCGTGCTCAAGACTAAATAGTGATCACTTCCAATTTCAAAACCTCTGTACACTCTGGTGTCCTGCACTAAGCAGAAAACATCACTATCAACAATAACATAGTCAATGAGACTTTTCTTATTCCTAGCCTCTTCTCTCCATGTGAATTTGTGCACATTTTTATGTTGGAACATGGTGTTAGTAATAACCAGTCCATGTCCTGAGCAGAAATCCAACAGATATTTGCCATTATTATTAGCTTTGCTCTTTTCTCCAAATTTTCCAAAATATTTTTGTATGTCTGACAATCATTTCCTACTCTGCTATTTAGATCCCCAACAAGGACCAATTTTTCCTTTTTCATTGTGTCAGTTGCTTTCTCTAAAGCCTGAAAATATTCCTCCACTTCTACCTTAGGAGAACCTTCTGTGGGACCGACCATAGGCACAAATAAGTCTCATTGTCCAGTCCCCCATTCTCATATTTGTCCACATCGCTCTACTTGAGACTGCCTACCATTCAAGAAGATTTAGCCTCATATTTAGTGTTGAATACTATGGCTACTCATTTTCCTTGATTTTCATTGCCTGAATATAACATTTTGTATTTATTGCTCAGAAAGATCTCTCCAGTTTTTGTCTTTTTTTTTTGTTTCTCTCATCCTTATTATGTCGATCACTTCTCTAATTCCTCAGCTAGCTCCATTTCTTTGCCATTCAGGCTTCTTATGTTGATAGTACTGATCTTTAACTCTGGTGAGTTGGGGTTTGTTTTTAGATTTGTTCCAGTAGCTGACTTTTCGCTGTTCGCCCTGGTTCCCTGGCAAAGACAGCGGGAGACTTGTTTAACTGGGCAATGTCCCAGCCGGCATGAAATTTTGTCATGTCATGCCATCATTTTGTATTTTGGTTTAAGCCAATAAGAATACAATTTTGTAGGCTAAATCTCAAATTGCCAGCTCATCCTTTTTCTTTCAATATCCAGGTAGTTACCTAACAGGGTGCACCACGAGAAGGTGAGGATTGGACATTAGGTCAAAATCCCTGGTCCGTTCTCTGCATTCCTTTAAAGGCTATGTGGTGGTTTCCTCTCAGTTATACAGCTTTGACCCTTGAGCATCCCTTGGTATTTCTTCAGCTTCATAATCATTGTCACCGGACACCACTGCATTCATTCCCTTGTGCTTTAGTGAAATCATTTCTATCACAGTTTTCACTTACAGTAGGCCAACTTTCTACACTCCACTTAACTATATCTTATTTATTTACTGCAAGAAGAAGGGGTTGATGTTTTTTTGTTATACCACTGGAGTGACAGTCAATTTGGAATACTTACAATTGTTTTAACTTCTGCTGTCATGTGTGCCCTACACGAATCCAATGCTAACAAAGATTTTGGGTTGAAAAATGCCATTTTTCTCTTTCGCCACACATTCTCCAACCAAAATTTCATAACCTTGGAATTTATCCACCCTTTATCGTTAGCAGTAACAATAATATCTTTGGAATCGCAACATTTTAGAACAGTCTTTCTTTTGAAAATCACCATCGATGACAGTTTGGAACCATCTGCAGTTATGCAGAGAACCACAGTAAAGTTAGACCTTTCATGCCCTGTTGTAGCAACTGAAATCTCTTTTGCTCCCTTCAGATTCACAGTCCTAGAAATAGGCATTTCTAAACTTACGGGGACCTCATCCATATTCCCAAAGTGACAAGCGTTAACCCACACAAGTTTTCTCTCAGAAACAAACAAAATTTAGCTACTTTCACTTCCCAGTCTCACAGCAAATTTTGTCCAACACTAGTGGAGGAGCGCACATTTAATTTGTTTCTCTTCATAAATCCAAAAACCCAAGATGGGTAGGCCTTGAAATCCTTTATATTATCGTTTTGCGCAATTCTTTTCGATTCCTGCAACACAGTAGATATTCTCATACCTTTTAGCTCTTTCATTAACAACTCAATTAAACATTTTTTTTGCTGTGTTTGGTCATAAGCACCTTCTAAATCTCATGGCACATTTTCTCATATGTAAACATTTCAGGACTGTTTCAGCCTTTCGCCATTCATGAATACTACTTTCTCCAACACTAAACAATCTACCATCTTCACGATTCCCTTTTTTCCTTTGCTACTTCTGCCACTTCGAGCTTGAACTGCGCTGTGTAGGATTTTCTCCGAGAAGTACTTCTATCTTCCATGGGTAATTCAGATCTAATAACAAAATATAAACAAATAATGATTTACTTTATGAAATATTTTAAAACAGAATGTATGGAATAATGTAACTTCATAAAGTACAAAAAATGTACACCTACCTTTCAATTGTTGATGCAACAAGAGAACAATTACTAGCAACGCAAGTGCTTTTAAAGAATTCCTCCATCCTCTGTCTGTACTTCCTAACTCTACCACTAGTTGGCGCATGCGCATTATTGATACATCAAAAGGAGTGATGAAAATGTTGGGGGGTGCGCGTTATCTATAGAAAAATACGGTAATTTAATTTAGATGTATTTAGAATATGAAAAATTTATCTTTTGAGATGAAAAACTTACTTGTTTTCTTGCACACTTCAAGTGTGTGAAATTTGCTGCTTTCAAATAAAGCAACATAACTATAACATGTAATGGTGGATTATTTCTCTCGCTTGATGATTGAAATGAAAATCAGAAGTGTGTTGCTTAGTGGAGCATGCACAGAGTGAAAAGAACACTATAATAACTACTGTGAGAGAATGAGTCAATTTTTCGAACTCAAAAGTAGATATATGAAGTCTTTCTTACAGAAAGAAAAACGTTTAAAAGTTATCAATTATTATGTTATGACAGTGACAAGGGCTCAAGAAGAAGATACGATAGATTGTTTTTTCATAGTATTTAAAAACCCAATCTTTCTAATAAAAAGAAAAATAAATCTCTGATGGAAGAAAGTGAAGGCGTATTGTTTGCCATATGACTTTTAGAGAAAAAGAGCAACTAAAATTGCAAGTGTTTTGTGATTCTTTAAAAAGGAACTCTGTAGTAGTTTTCAAATTAATGATTCAGATCCACAAGTTTTATTTCCAGCTCTCTGGACATAAAGCTTCTTTAAATATGTTGGCAGCCACCCATGATCAAATAACTTGACATTGAATGAAGTGATGTTTTAAAATGGGGGGATGGATAGTAAATTATATGAATAAAATAATAAATTTTAAATGCATTTAAGTGAGGTTGTAAATTTCACTCACCACTTGTTTCTATAACTAGACTGTGGTGACTGGGCGAGTTGGTATCTAGAGCCCTCCTCTATGATACTGTAGGATTTTTCCATATTTCCTAGTTTATGAAAGGCTGTTGCATAAACTAGGGAATATGGCTTTGTAATTTAAACCACTGGACTTTGGATAAGTGAATGGTTGGCAGAAAGTGATATACAGTGGATGTGAACCTGCCAGTTTAAAGGTGACCAGTAGGGTGTAGCCAAGGATCAGTCCTTAAGCTATTGTTATTCAGTCTATACATTATGACATTAGTAAGGATCTAAGAGATGTTAATTTCTTTGCTGATGATGCAAAGAT
The DNA here is from genome assembly GCF_054136105.1 of Typopeltis vanoorti. Taxonomy (NCBI): domain Eukaryota; kingdom Metazoa; phylum Arthropoda; class Arachnida; order Uropygi; family Thelyphonidae; genus Typopeltis; species Typopeltis vanoorti. Next base: position 141,187,463 of record NC_143557.1, on the reverse strand, counting down.
TGGCAGGGTGTCATTGATATCCAGCACTTACAGAATGATTTGAATAGGCTGAAATTTGGGCAAATGAAAATGGCAGTGGCTGTCAGTTCAGTGTTAGTAAGTGCAAAGTTATGCACTTTGACATGAGGAGATTTCAAATGGCTTATTATACTACAAGAGACACTGATTAGGCTAGGGATTTTAGTGTAATTGCAAATACAACTCAGAAGATAATTGCAATATGTTGAAACAAACCTTTGACAGTTAAGGATAACGAAGTCATTTTGCTTTTTACAAGGCCTTGAAAAGACCACTCCTGGATTAGTGTGCACATATTTGGTGTCTTTGTTTCATAGGAGCAAAGATACTAAGGAAAAGGTGAAAAGAGTTACAAAGATTATGGAATGTAGATTGAGAGCATGTGGACTACAGTCAATGGTTAACAGGAGAAAGAGGATGATTTGCTAGAGGTCTATTAAACTCTGAATTTTCTTTTATAAGGGTGTGCTGAAAAGTTGTGATAATCACCATGAAGGAATTGAGGTAGAACCATGTTCTTGGTGTTTATCAGAACTTTTTCACCCATCCCCCATACATGCACTTGTATTGTATATACCAGGGGTGTTCAACCCATCGATCGTGGAACGATTTTTGGTCGATCTCTTGTGTATTCTTCCTTATTTACAAATTTAATTAAAACTGAAAACATAATATTTTATTTATTATTATTTTGTATTATATTTAATTTGCTTAAGTGTATTGCTATTGTTTATTTATTTTTCGTTAAAATTGTCAAATCAGTAATTTTCTTATAAGTCCGGGTAAATGAATTAATTTGGATCAGTGGAAGTCAAACAGCGAGCTGAGTGAATATGATTATAAGCAAATTGTAAACAGTCGATTGTAGCTTAAATATTAAATATTCCAAAGTACATTACATCGATTTTTTACTTAGGTTAAGTCCCATGTGAATATTGTAAAAAAAAATAAACTTTGTTTGTCTTGGTATAGTTTGTATTAGATGTTTTTGTAAATAATTCTTTTGAAGCTAACTGTATATACTGCTTTAATAAGAATATGTTAGAGTGTTAAAAACAAAGGCAATGTTTTTGTCGCCGAAGCTGTACATGGCGGCATTAGAAAGATTGTTATTGAAACGTATGAGAAAGGCTTGCAGGCTCTAAGTGTGAACATCTCCGAAGTCAGTCAGAAAGAATTCAAACAACTTTCCGATGGCCGACAACTTGCAATCAAAAGAAAGCGGAGGAGAACAAAAGGTGTGCCGAACTTGAAACTTAAGATGAAAGACTCATACCGATTCTTTGGGGGTTGCCAAACTTTATGCGAGGTCTCAAAGGAGGCCTAATAAAAAGCAGAAGGGTCCCGGTTCCAGAATTGCTGTCAGAGAGGAGGCCGCCCAGTCCAGAGTCACCGTCAGAGAGACTGCCCGGATCCTCGTTGCTTGAGAGAGGAGTTTCCCGCTTCCAGAAAGGAGCTTCTCGGTTCAAGACGTTGCTAGAGAGAAACTACTTCTAGGCTGCAGACAAGGTTTCAAATTGCCGAAAGGAAGAGTTCCAGTTGCTGGAGAAAAGTTTCCAGGCCAGGTTAATATCAGACATTCACCAATGTGTTGTGTTTTCATTACAGTTTGATGAATGAAACGACTTCACTGATATTGCTCAGTTAATGGTATTTATTCGCATGGTATTTCAAGATTATTCAAGTAAAGAACTTTTGAAAATTATACCATTATTGGGAAGGACTAGGGGAGAAGACATTTTTTGGCATTTGATGAAGTTTGTGTTGTTTCACAAATTCATCAAAATTCATCAAATTCATCGTTTTTACATAATGAAATGAAGCCTGATTTATTACCTATCATTGCAGGAGCACCATCTCATTATGTAAAAACGATGACAAATATCCAGATTTTTTAATGTACCACTGTATTATTCACCAACAAGTACTGTGTATTAAAAGATTAAACAAAAGATGTTTTGGATATTACATTGAAAATTGTAAATTCTGTTTGAGGAAAAGCCCTGCAATGGCAGTTATTAAAATTACAAGCAGATGATGATAGGGAACTTCTGTGGTACAGTAATGTTTGCTAGCTCAGCAGAAGTAAATTTTTAGAAAGATTTCTTGTATTAACGATATAAAAAATTTTCTTGATGAAAAAGGAGATATTTTTCCACAATTGATTGATAAAAGATGGTTGTTACACTCATTGCAGGAAAAGCCCTGCAATGGCAGTTATTAAAATTACAAGCAGATGATGATAGGGAACTTCTGTGGTACAGTAATGTTTGCTAGCTCAGCAGAAGTAAATTTTTAGAAAGATTTCTTGTATTAATTAACGATATAAAAAAATTTCTTGATGAAAAAGGAGATATTTTTCCACAATTGATTGATAAAAGATGGTCGTTACACTCATCGTTTTTAGTAGATTTCTGTACGAAATTAAGCAATTTAAATTTAGAGTTACAAGGTAGAGATAAAAATTTAATTGACATGTTAAGTTCAATAAAAACTTTCCAATAATACTTACTTTTATTAAAGAAAAATATAAATTTTTCTTTAATAAATTAAAGAAACTGCGAATTTAGACATCTCCCATATTTATTAAAATTTTTTGAACGAAATCAAGAAATGCTTTGCTATGGTTTAAAAGAATTTATTTGTGAAATAGAATAAGTTGAGGAAGAAATAAATTCAAGATTTAAAGATTTTAATAAAACTGAAACGATTGTATCTTTTATCAATAATCCATTTCAAGAAAACTTGAACATCACAGAAATTTCAAATAAAATTAGTGAGCTGTTTGATATAAACCAAGCTGAAGTAGAACTTGAGATAATAAACATTCAGAATAGTTTACATGTAAAATCAATAAACAATGAAGTCATTTAGAAGTATGCACATGAAAAATTCCCAATATTAACTGATATTGCGCGAAAAATTCTGTCGTGTTTCGGATCGACATACTTGTCAGAATCCGCTTTTTCAAATATGACTGTCATAAAAAAAATCAATTGAGAAACCAAATTACAAATGATCATTTGGATGATTGTCTGCGATTGGCCACTTCTTCATATCAACTTGACTATGAAAATATTGCGAGGTCCAAAGAATGCCAAATTTCGCATTAACTTTTTTTTTTAATCAACCAATATTTCCTGTAACTTGTGAGTTTGTAATCAATCTGTTGTTTTTTCTAACTTTGGTTTTCCAAAATAGAGAAATAAATATTTTATTCCAATATTTTTTTTTTTTTTTTTTGTATTAAAATAATTAAGTGATAAATAAATTTTTAAATACACAAATAAAGGTTTTAGTTATTTATTTGTACAGATAGAACGTGATCTATATAAGAGAGTATATCACCGAATAACTATTTTTATAGAAAAGTAGCTTGCATAGTAAAAAAGGGTGAACACCACTGGTATATACCATGATAAACACATATTATGCAGTGTTTAATAAATTTTATATTGTTTCAAACATTTTATTATCCATTTTAGTTACAATAGCAATAAAAACAACTATATTTAAAAAATAAAAAAAAATTAGTAAAGATTTTGAAATTGAAAGCCCATAGATGATTTATATATATATTTTTTTCATTATAACTAAATACTTAAGGAATTGACAGCGTACACTAGAAATATAAATTAAATCAACTTTAATATATACTTTCCGATATTTCGGCAACGTCACGTTGCCATCTTCATGGGAACTTAAGATAAAGACATGTGCACGTAAGTACTACATAACAGCAAATGAGAAACAAAGCGAGGAGGCTACCGTTTCCCTAAAGTCCTGATGGTGCCTCCTGGCAGACTATATTAGTTGTTCTTGGCCTTTGGGGCTGAACTTCTGATATGTTTCCCAAATTTGGGGCAGTCTCATGCATCCAAATTTGTTAAGGTTTGGCATGTTCCTAAGGGCTGAGGCTGATTCCATGAATAGTCTTTCATACTCGAACTTGCTGCGGTGGCTTTCTTCCACCTTATTCTGTGGTGAGTATCCAGAGCATGGTCTGTAAACCCAGAGTGGCTGTACTGGTGAAATCGGATGTAGTCCTCGTGTTCTGAGATTCTGATATTTGCTGTCCTGCCTGTTTGGCCAAAGTAGGACAATTTTTTTTTCATTGTTTATTATATTTGTTTAACACATTTTTGTGTAGCACAGTATTTTCGTGGGATACATTAAAGGAGCAATTCCTGTAATAATTAAAAAACAACAGTAAATTCAGACATATTTGTCTAAGCAGTTTTCTTTTTTATTAAAATAAAATTAGGAACCAGATTAAAGGATTATGTTGAAGATGTTGATGCATTCTTTTTTCTGTAGTTATCCCATAAATTGTAATTTTTTTTTTTAAATTGACAACTGAGAGATTATCTGAAGATGGTGGGATTATATTGGGAAGAGCATTAATGAAAATTGATCAAATGCTTTTCAGCGATATATTCTTTCATTCATTTGTGCCAGTGAAATGAGAGTACTGGAGAGAAAGCCACCACCACCACACACACACACACACACACAATATGTTGAGGAAGACCAAGGTCTAAGTGAATTGATTTGGTCAGAAGTGCCTTAGAAATGTTAGATATGATTATATTGGAGTTCTCACAAGTAACAGATTGATTTAGAGGAAAACTGTTGATAGGAGATTAATAATAATGAAATTGTTGATAGGAGATTCATAATAATGAAAACTTAATCATGTAGTACTGTCATAGTAACCTGAACACCCTTTGGTGGTACTTATCAGATAATTGCCGACGATGATTCCCCCCAACACACACACACACACACATAAACTATTGAAAATCTTCTGTGATTTAATGAATACTGACAGAAGATTAAAACTACCTTGTGTTAACTTCAAAAGTAACCCTTTTATCTCATTCTTAAATTCAGTCAAAAAAACTAGGATTTTTCTTTCGCTCAAGACATTACGTCACCCCCAAACAGCTATTAACAATGTACAAGTCACAAATCCATTTTGTGGTGGGGCCCCAAAATGCTCGACTCAATACAGAGGAGAACAATTAGACTTATCAATGATCCATCCCTTACTAACTCCCACCTCCCCTCTTTCACGCAGATGTATGGTCTCTGCAGTATGTATATTCTACAAATATTTCCATGGGAAATGCTCATCGGTAATGTTATCAATAATTCCTCCACTCAGTACTAAACTCATGGGGACACGTACAGCTGGCTGCACAACATCTCTTCACAGTTCACTTAGAAACAAACAGAACAAGTTTCTTTTCCTTTTCCTTCATCCCTGCAACTGCTGCACTGTGGAACAGTCTCCCACCTGCTGTGTTTCCCAAGGAATACAATTTAAAGTCATTCAAATCAAATGTAAACAAATTCCTCCTTTCCCAACCCACCACCCATACACGGTACTAATGTACTATAGGTTGACCAACCAACCTCCTGTGTATGGGCTCAACATAAAAAAAAAAAAATAAAATAAAAAAAAAAATTGTCATTCCTTCATTATGATAGCACTGTACAGTTCAAATTATACTATTACCCACTTCCTGTCAATGTTTTTCTTGCCAATTAATCTGCAATATGTAAGGTCTATGATAAAATATATCAAGCACTATAAATGTACTTGATATATTTTGAATATTTTTTCTTGCTACCTTTTCTAATTATACAAAACCTATCAACAGATCCTTGTTATGTTCTTGTGATTTCTTTGTTTTTAAGGTAAATTCTGTCTTGATAGTACCTGTTTACCTTGGACACACTTTGATTTTCCATAAGTTTCTCTTCTACAATTTTCTTACCTTTTTTATTTGCATTAAACTTTTCTGGAAACTCACCATGGAAAATTCCTCTGTAATTCTCATATTTAGTTTTATTCCTTTTTTAGATGATATTAAAGTAAGTGCTCCACTGTAGTCATTTTGAATTCAACCTTTTTTTGGTCAGACCTGAATCATGCAGCTTAGCCACTTGCAAAATTTTTATCTCAATATTTGATGATATGTGGTAGAATGTTGTAATAGCATCTGAGAATTGATGTCTATGAATGAGGTGACTGTTATTCCTTCAGATTCACGAGGAGGTGTGGTCGGACTTTTCCCCCTCCTTATTATTCCTTTTATATGTCAATAACGTTCATCCCTACCTTACAGAAGACACAAAAGTAGCTTGCTATGCAGATGATATAGCCATCTGGCACACTAATGATAAAATCAAAGAATCAGAGGAGATTCTAAACAAATCCATGAGAGAATTAGAAAAATGGTCAGATGAACTTAAAATCAACCCAAACAAAACAAAACTAAGCACCTTTAGTACAGACAGGAAATAAATAGACATTCCTACAATCCCAAAGTCATGATCAACAACAATCTAATTGATAAAGTCACAAATCCAAAATACCTTGATGTTACACTTGATCAGGAATTACGTTTTGCACAACACATATCTAACACTTCCAACAGAGCTCTAAAAAAATTAAATATACTGAAAAGACTTTGTGGAACAAATTGGGGTGTGCAAAGCCGAAAATCCTCAAAACTACTTACACTACACTAATACTTGTAGCAAGGCTTATATGTTGGTCATACATAACTGATAATTGACTTAAGTAATTTACAATGCATAAAACGGATAGCCCAATGGCCAGGACAACCCATTTACCCCTCTAGGGGGCACCATTAGGACTTTAGGAACAATATTAGTTTCTTGCCTCCTTCCTCATTTGCTTTTGTTAGTGCCTACGTGCACATACCATATTTGTATGTTCCTGAAGATGGCAACGTGACGTTACCGAAATATTGAAGGTATTCATTAAAGTTTCCTTTAATTAATATCCGTTTTATGCGTTGTAAATTCTTTAAGTCATGCACTAATAAAGCCAATAATGGAATATGCAGCACCTGTCTGGTCACCTTCAGCCTCATCGGTAAAGGAAAAATTAGACAAAATATAAGCAAAAGCATCCAAGATTATCATTGGTGCAATCTCATCCACTAACAATATCAGAGCCCAACAGGAATGTGGGCTTGACCTGCTGGAGGACAGACAAAAATTTGCCACCATAAAATTCATAAATAATATCATAAGCTACCAGAGCGATCATATATCCCTAAAAACTCATGAACATTGGAATCAGAAATGCAGACTTCACAGATCAACTTTACAATATGATGACACTATCAGGAAGGAAATAGGTCTTGATCAGCTAAATGCCCACATAAACAAAGAACCTCTAGTTTCCAGTCCTTTACCTTCAAATACCTCCATAAATCTAAACCTTACCAAACTCTGTACAAAAAAAGAATCAAATGAAATACTCAAAGAAAAAGTCCTAAATACTATCAACCTTCTTTCATCCTCCAAACAGGTTATTTGTTATACCGATAGATCGTCAGACACCAATATGATTAATGGAGGTGCTGGTGTTCTCCTTCTACTCCCGAAAGGTGAAAAACGTTCAATAAAAGTTGGATCTGGGAGAATCGCTTCCAAATTTCCAGCGAACTTTATGCAATAAATAAAGCACTCGAAGCCTATTTAAAATTATCATCTCAACAATCTGAGGGAATTATAATTTACACTGACTCAAGATCAGCTATGGAGGCAATCAGAGATGGTAATACCAGGTTCACACAAGACATCCATAAACTCTTAAATCAGCTAAAGTGTTTAGGAAAAAGTTGCATTTTACAATGGATTCCTGCTCATGTAGGCATTAATTACAATGAAGCAGTTGATAAATTAGCAAAAGAGGCCAGAGAACTCAACCAAGAAACTCACATGATAACTCTTGCTGATGCTAACACACTAGCAAAAGCTAAACTAATTCCACTGAAATCCATGATACAACAATCCCGAAATCAATGCTGACAGAAAGACCTCCACCACGATAACAAGACTACGAACAGGACATTATAGAGAAATGAAGATCAATACAGATGATATGAGAACATATAGAAAAACTGCAGCAACTGTCCCAATACCGAACTGATACCCACTCACATCTTTACCTTTCCAGCAATTACATCAGCCTTGCAAGAAATAGATACTAATCCTGAACAACAGCTGTATACAAACAAAATCATCAACATAGCCAAAGCAGTTCAAGGAGCACATGGAAACATCTAAGACTCTTCAAAGGACAAGACAGCAACAACGTTAATATCACCTCTGGTTCTGGCTTCCACTAATGAGACCTCAATAAAGGTCAAAACCAATCTGGGTAGTGACCTTTCCCATAATGCATAGCATTGTACATGCCACAAGGATATGTGCTTTGTATTATGGGATACTAAGGCAAGTGGTGTGAAGTCATTAGCTTCTATGTACGAGTTCCCCCAGTCCTGAATATACTTCAGGTGCAAACTTTATTTGCTTACACTTGGAGAAAGGATTAAACCAAGTATATAATTTCTTGGTATCTTTATTTATATAGTTTAACCAAGTGGAAAAACTTCCAATAAGTTCCTCCTTTCCCAACCTACTACCCATATATGGTACTGATGTACTATAGGATTGATCAATCAACCTCATATATGGGCTCAACATCAAAAATAAATACAAAGAAAAAGTGTCTTTAGTAGACTTTATCCAAGATCAAGAAAGACATTCCTCTTCGTCCAATTGTCAACTGCATAGATTTGCCTACTTATCAAATAGTCAAATTTTTAGCACACCTATTGAAAGCTCAGATTGTCAACTCCCACTCATATATAAAACACTTGTTCAAAGAAAATCTGAGGTTTTACTTCATCATCCTAACTTAAATCGGAATTCATCATAGAATGTTATTACCAGAATTACGTTTAATTTTAATGTCTTTACTTCTAAAATTTTTGGCAAAGTTTCACAGCTATTTTACAAATAAAGACATTAAAATTAGATGTAAGTGATTCTGATAATAATATTCTATGATGAGTTCTTCCTATGTCTCGATTTGATGGAAGTTTTTCCCCTTGGCTATGCTATCAATTATATATTTGTTTAATCCTTTATCCAAGTGTAAGCAAACAAAGTTTGCACCTGAAGTATTTTCAGGATTGGGGCAACTCGTGGTAAAGGTGATATAAGTTCTGATCACTTGCCTTAGTATCCCATAATGTGAAGCACATACCCTTATGGGTATGTATTATGGAAAGTAATGCAAACCTAACCTAACCTTATTATTAAAATTCTCTGGATTAGAAATAATTGATGGAAGTTTTTTCACTTGGCTATGCTACCAATTATATACAGTCATACCCTGACTTACGTGAATCCGGAGTTTTGCGGTTTCTTATATGTATTCCCGTCCCGCTTCACGCCTCACCACTAGTTGTATCTTTCCGCCGCCGGCCGCATTCGCCAGTAATGCAAGAGCTCTAAAAAAATAAATCTAAAGCTGGCTTGCCAGTGATTTGAAAGTCAAATTCTAAAGTTTGGGTGATAGCTTCTATTTTTGAAGACTGGTTTGGTCACCACTTCATACCTGAAGTTGAACATTATTGCCAGTTTAAAAAAAATTCTATTTAAAGTTATGCTCATTATTGATAATGCACCTGGTCACCCTCCTGCAACTTTAATTGATTTTGATCCACGTGTAAAAGTTGTTTTCTTGCCTCCAAATACAACCAGCTTACTTCAACCGATGGACCAAAGAGTTGTCAAAACATTCAAAACGTACTACACACGCTGTTCGTTTGCAAGTCTGAATGAAGCTATGAGGCAAAATGAGCAACTGTCTGTTAAAGAGTTTTGGAAACAGTTTAATGTTTTAGATGCTGTAAGGATTATCAGAGATTCTTGGGGCGAAATTTCCCAAAAAACCTTGAATGGTGTCTGGAAAAAACTTTGTCCATCCTTTTTTAAATGCGAAACGGAAATGTTGACAGAAACTGATCAAGTTGCTGAGCCAATAGAAGAAGTTGTCAACCTTGCAAGGCAATTAGATTTAGAAGTTAACAGTGAAGATGTCAGCGAGCTGTTAGACTCGCATAACAAGAAGCTTACAATCGACGAGCTCATAGAGATGCGTCAGCAAAGCCCTACCAAAGAGACCGAAACCTCAGATCCATTTCTACGAGAAAAGCACATGACAAATGCAAAATTAACAGTCTCGGCTTAATTATGAAAGGTTTTCAGATTTTGGAGGACATAGATTCTAACGAGGAACGAATTGTAGCCAGAAGGCAAGGAATAAAAAAATCATTGGCTTGCTATGAAGAAATTTTTGCGTGACAAGAAAAAGACATTATGCCATCAGATGAATCTATTAGATTTTATGAAACCATCAACATCAAAATAACTTTCTTTTTTTATGTACTACAATTATGATTATATTTCTTAAAAAAAAATAGGTGTTTTTGTATTTTGGTCCCAATTAACTAATATTTTGTATTACTGTTTTACATTATGAGGGAAGGTCACTACCCAGACCAGTTTCGACCTTGATTGAGGTCTCATCAGTGAGTAGGTAGACCTGGATAATACCAAGTTTTAGTGAACAGAGCTTACATACTTTACTATACGAATTGCCAGAAAGGTGTACGCATCAATTATTATTTAAAGCCGAATAAGAAACTTGAAGATCGAAATCTAAGAGTTTCATGCTGAAGAATATATCTTCTAGGAGCTGCGTTTTGCATTAGGAGAAAATATTAAGGACAGTGATAGTAACTTGCTCCACCTTTGCTCCAAGTTGCCCTAGTGTTGTACTACCAGGCGTTGACTTGGACTTGCCGAACGTTCTTCGGCATGAAACTCTTAGATTTTGATCTTTGAGTTTCTTATTCGGCTTTAAAATAATGAGGGATTTTTTTATCCCCTTAATTAAATAATTTATGTCGCCAAAAAAATAGCCTTTTGGCTCTTTATTGTAGTAATAATTGATGGGTACACCTTTCTGTCAATTCATATAGTAAAGTATGTAAGCTCTGTTCACTAAAACCTTGGTATTATCCAGGTCTACCTACTCACTGATGAGACCTCAATAATAGGTCAAAACCGGTCTGGGTAGTGACCTGCCCTCATAATGTAAAACAGTAATGCATTTCCTAGAAGCTGCATTGTAGATTATGAGAAAATATTAAGGACAGTGATAATAGCTTGCTCCACCTTTGCTCCGAGTTGCCCTAGTGTTGTACCACGAGGCGTTGACTTACGCTTGCACTTGCCAAACGTTCTTCGACATGAAACTCTTAGATTTCAATCTTCGAGTTTCTTATTCTGCTTTAAAATAATGAGGGATTTTTTATCCCCTTAATTAAATAATTTACGTCGCCGAAAAAATAGCCTTTGGCTCTTTATTGTAATATTTTGTTTGTATATATAAATTACATGCATAATTATACCCCGAGTTACGCGAATTCGACTTACGTGCTTTTTGTTGGTCCCACCTACTGCATAACTTCAGGGTATGACTGTATTTGGTTTAATCCTTTATCTAAGTGTAAGCAAACAAAGTTTGTGCCTGAAGTATTTTCAGGACTGGGGCAACTCGTGGTAAAGGTGGTATAAGTTCTGATCACTTGCCTTAGTATCCCATAATGCAAAGCCAAGCATAGCCAACTGAAAAAAAACTTCTATCAACTGTCTCTAATCCAGAGAATTTGAATAATAAAGTGTTAGCACCTTTTGGCAACTAGTATATGGTGATATGACTTCTGCATTACTTCCACCTTAGTATCACCACCTCTGGGTCTGGCTCCCACTGACAAGACCTCAATAAAGGTTGAAATTCGTCTAGGTAGTGACCCTTTCCATAATGCATAGCATTATCCTATAAGGATACGTGCTTTGCATTATGGGATACTAAAACAAGTGATTAAGCTTATTATTATTCCTGACACCTCCAAGTAGTCCGAAGTCATCATCACGGGAGGACACCTACAACTGTCTCAACCACCACACCGAACCTCTACTACGAATCATCTCCATCAACGGCATCTACCGCCCACCACAACTAGTATTTTTTGTCTGTAAATTGCGTGTGTTCTGAAGGGCCAATTTGTCTTTGTGCGGGATGAAAAACCCGAGTTTCTGGGAGAAAAACCCCTGCCACCTATACCACCTCTACCACGAGTTTCCCCAGTCCTGAAAATACTTCAGGCGCAAACTTTGTTTGCTTACACTTGGATAAAGGATTAAACCAAATATATAATTGGTATGTCTTGATTTTTAGATGAATTAAATTGAAATAACTGACCTCTGTCTACCTAAGATATGAGGAAGACTTATTTTAATCACACATCAATATTTTTTTATTTTTTAATAACTAATGAATTGTCAGTATTGCAACATTTCCTCAGTTATACCGTTGCATTGCTTTATGTATTACATTGCGTGGTTGTCACTTTTTTCAAATCAATCCATTTTTCATGTTCTACTTTGTAATTAACTATTGTCTCCACTGATGATGACTTTGTAATATTCAGATTTAATTCAATTAATATTTGTAAATAAATAATATTGCCCCCTTGCTTTTTTTTGTAATGACATCATATCTACATCCTTGAACATACTTGGATTGACTGGTGATAGGGTTTTTTGGGCACAAGTACTACTCAGATCAGCAGTGCACCCAGAGGGGGGGGGGGGGGGCAAGGGGCCAGGTACCCCTCCAAAAAATGAAAAGAAAAAAGGGGGAAAAACTAGAAAAATTTCCAAAATCTTTTCCTAATTATAATTCAGCTTTTTTTTTTATTTATGTTGTGTCATGTCTTCTATTTCTATACTACTTATGAATTAGTGGTCACATGAGGTGGGAATACCTTATAGCTCTTGGACATCATGGCTGCTGTGAACACAAGGCAAATGAAGTAGTGCCCAGGCAGACTGAGTGCTACTTCGGGCCATAGGAGATCATGGGTATCATGTATTAGCGATCATTGCAGATGGTCAGTCACACGTCATATGCGATTCGTAGTGTGTATTCTCAAATAGTCTACTCAACTCCCCCCCCCCCGATTAAATCCTGAGTGCACCACTGACTCAGGTTCACCGTACCTTAATTTTTCCTCAGAGTTGATACTCAATCTAAAACTGAACAAGTCAAAATCCAAATTATGTGTATGTTAGCAATCACAAGAAGAAAAAAAAAGTTTGCTTTTACTACTTGTAGTTCTTGTTTATGTTTTCTAATAATGTTCTGTGTATATCGTCATATTCACAATTCTGACTCTATGCATAATATTGAATTTGGATTTACCAAATATCTAACCTTATTTTATATTTTAACATATTCATGATCAATGATTTAAAAAATTTTTGTTGCCCAGGACTAGCATTCCATTAACACAAATTATTAATTTTCCTGACATGTAGATCAAAGGTAACAAAATTAAGCTAATATGTATATATGTTATATGTGATGGTAGTTTGTGGCTGTGGTTTTTATTCTTTTCTGCACATTGCGTAATTATCAACTTGACTTTTTTTTTCTTTTTTTTAAGAATAAATTGCTTTAAAAATAAATTACAATAATTAGTAAAAATAATACTTGTTATAAAATAACACAAATGAGCAAGGCTCTCAGTAACAAAATAATTTTTTTTTATGTTTGAGCACTTCTTTCAAGCAGGGCAAACATGTTTCACTAAGGTCAAACACTTTATAATAAAATATTTTTTCTCCATCATGTACTTTTTTCCAAAGCGTCACTGGAACACTTTAGTGTAAGCTTATTAACCAGTATAATAAATAGCTGTGTAGCACTCTTAATTTTGATGATCTGATAACCAATTTGATATTTTTATACACATTTTCAATAGTTTCTTCACTAAGATTAATTGAAGGTCTTCATTTTATATTTTTGTATGACATTTAAATAAAGTAAGAGCTATTATTTATATATTTTTCAAAATGAAGTGAGTTAAAAACATTGTGATTAAGGAAAAGAGAGTATAATTAAATAACATAAGGGTGAATTATGTTTTCACCAATTAAAATTTATTTATAAATGTAAATTATTTACTATCCCATTCTTTTCAAAAAGAAATTTTTTAGTTAATTGAATATATATATTTTTTAATTTATTAAACTCAGCCTTGGACTGATCAAGTCTCAAAGCACTGAATCTTTCCAAAATATTTGACTTCTTCACAATTCAACTTCAAACTCAGAACCCCCCCCCCTTCTACTCCAGTGGAGGGGAAAACTGATGGGAATGCTATTAAATAGCATTACTTTTTTCCCCTATGGAATACAATCAACTGGACTTCCTGTACAGTGTTAACAATAAGTTTCTCTACTTTATTCTCATCTACTATATTGTACTTTGAAACAGGCATATCAAGATTACTATTTAAAAATAATAACAATAAAGCAACATTACTCATTAATTTTCATGATTGCTAAATTTGCCAAAATGATATGGGGTAGTGTTGGTCTTAGCAGAATAATGTTTAAACAATAGTTTTCTTCTCATCAGTCCACATTACAATAGTGTTTGCCATTTGTTGCACATGTTTCTAATTAGCATGTAATTTATACATGTTAATTAATATATTATACATAGGTATCAAATTGTTTATTTATTTCTGTATATCTTTTCTTGGAGCTTGCACTTTTATTAACTAATTTTAATTGTTTTAATTCACATGTAAGTTTTATAAGAGGTCATCCATAAGATACCAAAGGAAATTGTTCCCCTGATATTTTAAAGAATTTTACTCTTAATATGCCGCACGTGTATATCGTGCATTTCTACATTCATGCTAATCTTTTATATACCTAAGGAAATTGTTCCCTGATATTTTAAAGAATTTTACTCTTAATATGCCACACGTGTATATCATGCATTTCTACATTCATGCTAATCTTTTATAGGCTATATCTGAACCACCCCAAGCTGTTGTTGGTCCTCTTCTTCAAACCCAGCCTGGCTTGAATGTAGTATCTTCAGTAACCAGAACAGGAAATAATTCTCCTGTTCCTGCAGTCAGTAATTCCCATCAGTCTGTTGCTGTTAAGATGAACAATAACCATGTTAGTTCAAATTAGATTTCACTGCACATTTATTTCAGAATTGAATTGTTGAGCTGTCTTTATTTTACTATTTTCAGATATTTTTATGTGAAATGTTTTTTAATTTTTTTTTTTTTTTCTGTTATGAAGAATAATGCGTCATTACAGAATTAGGAGATAAAAACATCACAAATTTGTGATGTTTTTATCTATCTAAATTTTAAGTTAGATGTTTATAAATTTGTAAACACATAACTTATATCAATACAACCCTGTTTCATTTGCACAAAGATTTGGCAGAAATGCTGTCATTGCTTACCAGTCATACTGATAATGCTTGGAAGTTTGTTTTCATGGTGGGGTTTGTATAGAGTAAACAGGGAAGGAAAAATATTCAGATATATGTAATTCTGATCATCCTTTAGAAATAGTCCAGTATATATTCCATACTGAATAATTAAAATAACAAAAGCAGATAATTACCAAAATTGCAACAGTGTAATATTTTGATATTATATAGATAAGTCCCAGAGGTATTATGCCACTCTAAATATTTCAGTAAGATATACAACATAGGATATTAAATACAGTTATTTATTTATTTTATTTTTTTTAGTTTATAAGTCGCTATGCCTCCATAGTACAGTTAGTAACAGTGATGCCCTTTGATTGGAAAGTTTAAATTCTCTCCATGATATGAGAAACATATATAAAACGTTTCAACTGAAGGAGAATTATTACTCATTCTCATAAATAAATGATTTATCCTTCTGAAAACTTGATGTTTTAACCTTGCAAAGCAAGGCATAAATGGAGAGAATTAGATTTGCGATAAGTTACTTCAGTAGTTTTATTAGAGTGAGTGAGTTTGTTATAATGGTCTTTGCTTTTGTGAGTGTTAGTGGTAATGAAGTCATTGCATATGATTCAAAAAAAGGCTTGATTATCCAGGGATATAATTAAACAAGTATATCATTTAAAATTCACATCATGTGATATTGTTTTATTTATAGCCATTATTTTTGATGAAATGTCTAAGAAGCTAGTTTATTATCAAATGTACATATCACTAAGAAGAAAACTAAGTAAATAGTTATGCATTATGTAAATCACTCGTCTTGATATGTATTCATTATCTGACCTGCTTGTTCTAATTAGCCTATCAGGTAATAATTCATTATTATTATTAAGACAGACCTCCAGGGAGTCAGAGACTCATCGAGAGAGGCCATATACTACACACACCAGCTTTTATACTTATTCTTGAATTCATTCACACTGTTTTCACTCACAGCATCCAATAGCAATCCATTCCAATCACACACCACCCTCTGAGAGAAAAATCTAGCCCTTTCTCCCCCACCTTCTTAGCTGCCTATATTCTTAGCTTCCAAGGATGCCCTCTTGTCCTTTCCCCACACCCCCATAAATTGAAAAATTCTATCAATTGAAATGCTGTATGACCTTTCAGAAGTTTGTAAGTCTCTATCATAATCACCCCTCTTTCTCCTGTTTGCTAGTGTCTGAAGTCTACAAATACTCAATTTTTTATTCCACAATTCTGATATCATTTTTAACACTCTCCTTTGTACTCTCTCCAATATATCAGAATCACAACGGAAACCAGAAGACTGAATCTGCGCACAGTAGTGCAAGTGAGGTCTTAGCAAGGCCTATCAAAGAGACAAAATGACATCCTTATCTTTACATGTGAACATTCGTTTAAGCATTGCTATTATCTTTTGAGTTGTATTTGCAATCTTTGTCACATGGCACCTGAACTTCAACTCCTATCTACTAACACTCCAAGATCCCTAGCTCATCATTTTCTTCTAGCATGATCCCACCAATATAATATGACATTGGATATCTAATCACACTGAAATAAATTACTTTACATTTACTGACATTGAACTGCACCCATTTTCCAGTGCCCATAATTCCAGCCTATTCAAATCATTCTGCAAGTATTGCATATCAACAGCATTCCTGATTACCCTATCTATCTTTGTGTTATCAGCAAATAGCTGAATGTCGTTTGTCAAATCCTTCCCAATATCATTAATGTACAGATTGAATAACAGTGGACCAAGCACTGATCCTTGTGATACACCACTAGTTTTTTTCTTTAATTTATTTTTGTACTGGTTATGGGCAGTACTACCCTTACATCACGTCCAGACATCTCATCCAAACTTGATATAGGCCTAAGCCTTTACAAGTGTTTTACCCTATACCTGTTCTAGTTATCATTGTAGTCATTCTCTGGTGGCAATGCCATGCCACAGTGTGCCCTGTAGGGCCCTCAAGGAAAGAACTTTTATATCCTTCTGCTTAAGCCCAAGCTGTTTTAAGTCCTTATAGCTATCTGCACTCCATATGCCATGAAAAGAGATGGTGGCGCTGATAAACCTTGGAGTTGCCCCATGCTCCTCTCATATCTTACTAACTAGATCTTGGTTATTCTTATAATAGTTTACCTTATTATTATGGCTGTAGGCTGGTGGGAACCCTGTTCCCACTACCTGGGCATCCTTCCCAAATGTCACCATCTCTTTTAATCACTAAGTCTGGCTTACACAAACTCACGGAGGTCCTATAATGTGGTTCCACCGTGGTCTCAAAATCTTTGTTCTTAAAGTTGTTATTCAGAATGGAGACTACGGTGTCATGCCTACACACACCCCATTGGTGCAGAAGCAACACTGGGCTATATATGAGACAATGTCTCCATGTAGTGGCAGCCAGCCCTACATCGCTACTTCATCGAGCTGTGCAGGCTCGAGTGGGCAGGGAATTGATCCTCGTCCTGATAAGGTCAATATACTCGAACCCAGGGAGGAGTCAGGTGCCATCCCTTACCCAGTCATGCTGGGGAGGCACCAGATATGACTTTTTTAAAGGAGTACCATCTACAGAACAGTGCAGGAGAAATGCCTATCTCGTGTTCTGCAGGTGCTGACTCAATTAAGGTACCTTGATAATGGGACCAGCCTACCTAAAGTCTTGTATTAATGGGCTATAGAAAGCCTCACTGCAGATAAGGGAAGAAGATAGTTTTAACTTCGCGATTCTGGACAGCCGCAGGCATGGGATCAGCCATCTAAGTGATGGAACCCTGAGCCCGCCGTCCTTCACCCTCGCATGGAAATATGTAGTAGGGGTGTCGGGCGGCAGTCAGAGCCATGATCTCACTGCTGAACAGATAGCCCTGTCCATTCAGGACAGTACCGAAGTATATGTCCTACCAAGCACCAACTTGTGGTAAAAGCGAGGTGGGAAAGGAATCTTAAATCTTCTAGACTCACATCCCCTGTATACCACTTGTATCTGTCAGTCAGCCATCCTCTTATCTATGCTAGTATTCTATAACCCAAACCCATTTTCTCCAATTTATGCAAGAGTCTATCATGGTGTATCCATTTTCCTTGTCTAGTTCAATGGTAACATTGTTATAGAATGTGAGCAAGTTGCTAAAACATGACCCTGCCTTAGTAAACCCATGTTGTTCATTGCAAAGTCGAGATTCACTGTCAATGCATTTCTGAATGTAAGCCCTAACCTATTTTTCCAAAATCTTCGCCACCACTCCTGAGATACTAATTGGACACATCGGTCTTTGTACCACCCTTGTGCAATGGTTACCATACATTCCTTCGGAATCTTCCCTGTTTTCAGACTGATATTAACCCTTTAACAGCTGAGAATGTATTATTACAGGCTCGGAAATACATGCCTGCTGTGCTGAGCCCGTATATGTACGGTTGTACAGAAATCAAGTGGACACCCCTTGATTATGCAAATTTTATAAAACTATTATTGCCATTTTTGTGAGGGAACAAGTGTATATCAAGAATGTATGTTGCTGCCCAGACTTCTTACTTCAGTAAGAATTTTAATTGATTTTATTTATAAATTTTTTGCAAAATTAATTCAGCACTTGGACAATGTCAGTAGAACATAAAATCAGCAGTTATAGGGTTAAACAGCCTGGTAGGAATAGCCAGTTCAGCTGAATATTCTTCAGCATTCATGCTGATATCCAATCAGTCCCTATTGCTGAATTCTTATTCAATTTGTGCAACTCTAATACCTCATCCTCATACACCTGCGTTTCTTCTTCCAGTGAAGAGGTAGCAGTGAGCTCAATGTTGTGTACACCAGGTTGATAGCGTTTAAGAAAATAAGCACTCATTAGGTGAGCAACCTCTTCTACATCTGTAACTGTCATGTCATCTGGATTTAGAAGAGTTATCCTTTCATATTCATTCTTTCTTTTACTTGCAGCATATCGATAGAATTCTTGTCGGTTGTCTTTAGCACGCAGAGCCAGTTTCTTTTCATACTCAGACATTGCTTTCCATACAACACTTGTGACTATTCTAGCTTACTGCTTATAACGTTCATAACGGACGTCATTCTTGTGCTCATGGTATTCCTTCCACATCGTCCTTTTCTTACAAATCTCTTGTTTAATAAGATTACACATCCATTTGATTCCAACCCTATTTATTCTTCAAACTCTCGGGACACATTCTGATATCACATCATTTAAGTATTGTTTAAATGCTTCCCATTCACTGTTGATATTCTTTCCATCTATCAACCGATCCCATTCCACTGCACTCGTATACTCCTCAGTTGGATATAATTTCCTGCTTTGTAGTTCAGCATGTAACCTTTTCTGAATGGAACATTTATAAACTTAGTCACTTCCCAAGTAAGTACTGCATGATCACTGTCGCCAACCGGAGGCAGAATAGTTACGTCTTTAACTGAAACACCCTCTGATGCTATAATCAAATTTAACACTCTTTGACCTCGATTTCCTTCTGTCACATGCTGCTTGAGGAAGTTATCCCACAAAAGCTCAATAAATGCATTTTCATTCTCCTCATGAGATTCTACTGCTACCCAATCAATATTTGGATAATTAAAGTCTCCCATTATGATTACTCTTTTCGCGCTCATCTTTTTTATTTGGTGATGCATTTCTTCATCACTAGCAACTGATATACCAGGTCTTTAACAACACCCCACTATGTAATTGATCTTGTTTGATTCCACCTCACACTAGATGGCTTCAAAATCACTACCACATGAAATATTGTTAGTGGTAGTACTACAATCCTGGTCTCAACTCTAACTGGATTCAAGTTATCTCATATCATTAGCAGTATGCCCCTCCTCTCCTATCTTCTCTATCCTTCCTAAAAATACTGTACCCTTGACACTCGATACCAGTTAGTATGTCTGATTCTGATAGCCAGGTCTCACTAATAACTACAATCTGAGGTTGCAACACATTGACTAAGGCAACATACTCTACCCGTTTGTTTCTGATACTCTGAGCATTCGTGTACAGACATAATAATCGACGTGTTTGTTCTTTTGTATGGTCTTGTCTGCCTCACACAATTGGACAACTTGCAGATCTCTATTCTTCTCTAATGCCTTATACATGTAGACATCATTGCTCACATTTGATGGTCCAAACCAGACGAACACAAAGCCGAAATCGTTCTCTCCTCATCAATATTTCCATGACAAATCCCATTGCTGTCATTCACACAGTTATATAACATTGTTGCTCTTACATTCACAGCATTCCCTTCTTTATAATTTAGTTTCACTGACTCTCTGTGTTAGGTCTAATACCAGTTATTAGTTTTTCTAGACTCCTGATACCAAACGCATTCAGGCATAAGCTGTCCCTCTTATACAAATCCAGTCTTCCCTTGAAGTAACTCCACACATCCAAAAACTCGCATCCATTCCTTCTACATAGCGTACACATTGAATCGTTTGCCATCATAGCCCTACTTCTCAATTCATTTTTATCGTAGTAAGGTAAAATACTGACGATTTTCACTTTCTTACTCTTCACTCTCACCTCTTCCAACAATCCATTCACATCCTCTCTCTCATACTGAACTTATCGCTGATTAAGTGATCATATCGTATTTCTTATTTTCACATATACTATAAATAAACACATTCCTCATGTGTTTTGTGAAAAACCATGTTTTCATATGGTGGGGGGGTGGCTTCTGCCTAAGTCAGGATAATTTTGTCCTCTTTGAGAAGGCTTACAAAATTAAGTGTCAAAGCTGTATAACTGAGAGGAGACCTCCACATAGCCTTTAAAGGAATGTGGAGAACAGACCATGGCTTCTGACCTAATGTCCAATCCTCACCTTCTCGTGGTGCACCCTGTTGGGTATCTACCTGGTTACTGAACGGACGAGGATGGGCTGGCAATTTGGGATTTAGCCGACCAACTTGTATTCTTATTGGTTAAACCAAAATACAAAATGATGGTACAATATGACAAAATTTCATGCCGTCTGGGGTGTCGCCCGGTTAAACAAGGCCCCGTTGTTTTTGTCGGGAAACCAGGGCAAACAGTGAAAAGTCAGCTACTGAAACAAATCTCAAAACACACCCCAACTTAACGTCACCAGAGTTATGAATCGGTACTATCAACATAAGAATCCTGAATGGCAAAGAAATGGAACTAGCTGTGGAATTAGATAAGTACCAGATCAACATAATAGGGGTGACTGAAACAAAAGAGATGTTGGAAGTTTATTTTTCACTTGGTTAGACTATAATAAATTTAGTTTAATCCTTTATCCAAGTGTAAGCAAATAAAGTTTGCGCCTGAAATATCTTCAGGACTGTGGTAAGATAGTGCAACACTAGGCAACTCCGAGCAAAGCTGGACCAAGCTCTCATTACTCCTTGTCTCAGTATCTCCCTTAATGCAAAGCACATCTCCTTGCAGACATGTATGCTGCTATGCATTAAGGGAAGGGCCACTACCCAGACCGGTTTCAAACTTTATTGAGGTCTCGTCAGTGGGAGGCAAACCCAAACGTGGAGATCCTAAGGCAGAAGCAATAGGAGAGGTCATATTTACCTATAGGAGTTGCCAACAGGTGTACCACCTTATTATTGAATTACTCTGGGTTTAGAGAAAGATGTTGGAAGTTTATTTTTCACTTGGTTAGACTATAATAAAATTGCACTACCTTACCTCAGTCCTGAAGATGCAAACTTTGTTTGCTTACACTTGGATAAAGGATTAAACTAAATTTGTTATAGTCTAACCAAGAGACTATAACAAACTTGTTATAGTCTAACTAACTAACTAAAAATCAGAATGGGGAACTGGACATTGAGACTTATTTGTGCCTATGGTCCCACAGAAGGCTCTACTAAGGTAGAAGTGGAGGAATTTTTTGAGGCTTTAGAAAAAGCAACTGACACAATGAAAAAGAAAATGTTGGTCCTTATTGTGGATCTAAATAGCAGAGTAGGAAATGATTGTCAGACATACAAAAAATATTTTGGAAAAATTTGGAGAAAAGAGCAAAGCTAATAATAATGTCAAATACTTGTTGGATTTCTGCTCAGGACATCAACTAGTTATTACTAACCATGTTCCAACATAAAAATGTGCACAAATTCAAATGGAGAGAAGAGGCAAGGAATAAGAAAAGTCTCAGTGAACTATGTTATTGTTGATAGTTATGTTTTCTCCCTGGTGCAGGACACCAAAGTGTACATAGGATTTGTAATTGGAAGTGATCACTATTTAGTTTTGAGCAGGATGAAATTGAATTTCATATTGAAAAGAATAATATGTAAGAAAGTTTTAAAGTGAATAAAAGTTGCACAGCTCTCAGATGTGAACTGTAGAGTAAAATACACAAAGATTATTGAAGAAAAAATGAAAGAGTTTGAGAACAGGAACCAAACCTTGGAGATTCAGTGGCAAGCCTTGAAGAAAACCCTGATTGATTCAGCCAGAGAGGCATGTGGTGAGGTTGTCTGCAAGGATAGAAAAATCAGAACTCCATGGTGGACACAGGAAGTTAAAGAGGCAGTGAAGGTAAAGAAGAAAGCATATCAAAAGTTCCTGGCAAATAAGTCCGCTTGTGCGCTTATGAACAAGCAGGTTTTAGGAAAGGTAGGGGCACCAGAGATCAGATCCTTTGCCTTAGACAGATCATAGAAAAATATAAAGAATTCAGACTCTCTCTGGTAATGTGTTTCTTAGACTATTCTAAAGCTTTTGACTGTGTTGAGCATGTGAAACTGTGGGAAGTAATGAAAAGAATGGGTTTTCATCAACACACTATCAGGGTGATAGCCAACTTGTATAAGGAACAAGAAGCCACAGCAAGAACAGGTGTTGGATTGACATTGACAGGCTTCAAGTTGGAAAAGGAGTTAGACAAGGATGTTTACTTTCTCCTCACTTGTTTAGTATATATGCAGAGGACATCATGCGTGAAGCATTGGATGAGCTCAGTATAGGAGGTAGATTGATCAGTAATCTGAGGTATGCTGATGATACAGTACTCCTTTGTAATGACATGGAAGAACTAGGACTAATTCTTAACAAAGTTAACAAGATCAGTAATAACAGAGGACTTCAACTCAATTCTAGCAAGACAAAGATCGTGGTTCTCAAAGGAAAAACAAACAGAGAAGCTCTTGAGAAACAAGTGTACCTTAATGGAAAAATAATTAAGGAAGTCAGCAAGTTTGAGTACCTGTGATCCACTATTAATGTGAAGAATTGCTGTTCATGTCAGAAGATGTCAGAAAAAGGTTAGGAATGGCAAAAACAGCAGTCAGAGACCTGTCTAAAATCTGGAAAGATGGATCTATCTCCATTTGAACAAAGTTGAGGATTTTAGATGCAGTTGTTTTTCCAACAGTGACTTATGGATACGAGACTTGGAACCTAAAGAAGTCAGATAAGAAACGGATATCTGCTTTTTAGATGTGGTGTTACAGAAGGCTGTTGAGGATATCATATACTGAAAGGCGTACAAATGAATGCGTGTTAGAAAAGATTAGCAGAACTTTAAGGCTCCTTAAGGATATTGACAGAAGAAAGTTAAAATATTTTGGACACATAGAAAGGATGGAAGGAGGACTTCTCAGAACAGTAATAGAAGGTAAAGTTCCTAGAAAAAGAGGCAGGGATAGACCATCACTGAGATGGATGGATGGATGGCGTGTGTGGAGTGACTGATCTTCAGAGAGTTGAGGCTGCCAAAAAAACAAACAACAGGACTACATGGCGAGGCCTGGTGTGGAAAATCACCGAGCATTGGAGTGACCATACGGCATCTGTAGATGCCCAGTGAACATAGAGAGAGTGCGCTTAGAGAACACAGAGACAAATGTAAGAAAGCTAAACACTTTGTAAAACTGGCTAAACAAAAGTCATGGGAGGACTTTGACAAGAACATAGAAAATAAATATCAAGAAGGTGGCAAAATATTCTGGAGGTTGTTGAAGAAGCTTAGAAATGGAGGAAAGAATGCTGTAAAAGGACTTAGAGATGATAAAGGTGACATGAAAACGGGAGAAAAAGACATCCTTGAAGTATGGAGTAATTACTTCGAGAAATTGCTAAATGAAACAAGCAGTGATAGCACAGTGGTAAAAAACACTCTGCAGGAGGCATACAGTCAGGAATGCATATCTATACTTGAAGTAGAAAAAGCTATCAAAGGCTTGAAATGTGGAAAGGCAGCAGGAGTAGATGATATTCAACCAGAAATGCTGAAGTATGGTGGTATAAATGTGTTACAGTGGCTGCACTGCATAGTTTGGAAGTCCTGGACAGAGGGACAAATTCCTGATGATTGAAGTAGAGCTCTCATAGTACCCATATATAAAAAAAAAATAAAACTGAATGTGAGAATTACAGATGTATTTCCCTATTGAGTGTGCCTGGTAAGGTTTATGCAAGTATACTTGAGAAACGGTTGAGAAGAATTGTGGAAGAAAAGCTTGGTGAAGAACAAGCTGGATTCAGGCCAAATAGAGGCTGTCAGGATCAGATCTTCACTTTATGACAGATAGTTGAAAAATCATGGGAATATTACAAAGATCTGTATTTAAGTTTTGACGATCTAGTAAAGGCATATGACAAAGTGCCATGGGAGAAGCTATTCAATACGTTACAGTTATATGGTGTCAGTGGGGCGTTATGAGTTGTAAATCAGCTGTTAGAATTGAAGGAAGTACAGGAAGATGGTTTAATGTTAAAACTGGTGTGAGACAAGGATGTACATTATCCCCTCTGTTATTCATTATCTATATGGATCATATTATGAAGGAAAGTGGTATTAAACCTGATATCAAAATTGGAGATGTTAATGTCAGCTCTTTGCTTTATGCAGATGATGTTATACTTCTAAATAAATCCGCTACTTCTAAATAAGTCTGCAAGATTCCCTGACTAAATTGAATAACTGTTGTAATAGATATGCTATGAAGGTCAGCAATAAAAAGACGAAGACAATGAAAACAGGCAGAATTGTTGAAAATGTTAACTGCGTTGTCAATGGAGAACCTGTGGAACAAGTAAAACATTTCAGCTACTTAGGCACGATTTTTAGTGAAGATGGTAAATTAAATAATGAAATAGACAACAGAATCATGAAAGCTGGTATGGTAGGAAGGCAATTGAATAAATTCATATGGAATAAGAAAGAAATTAGTCAGAACACTAAATTAGCTGTATACAAGACTGTGTTCAACCCAGCTTTAACTTTATGGATCTGAGAGCTGGGTCAGAAGTAAAACACTTGACCAAAGATTAGAGACCGCAGATATGAGAGTCCTGAGAAAGATTAGAGGTGTGAACAGATGGCATGAATGGCAATATCATTTTAAAAACGAGGATATTAGGAAAGGACTTGATATTGTCAGCATCCAGGAATGCATTAGCAGAGCTAATCTCAGGTGGTATGGTCACTTAAACAGAATGGGTGAGGAAAGATTAGCAAAACAAGAGTTCTCTGCCAGGTTGGCAGTAAAACGACCCAGAGGAAGAACAAGATATAGGTAGATTGATACGGTACAAAGTGCCTTAGATGATAGAAATATAAAATCTGATAATGTTGGAATCGTGACAAGTAACAGACTGATTTGGAGGAAAATTGTAGATAGGAAGTTAGTAATGATGTAAATTTTTCATGTAGTACTATCATATCCTGTACACCCCTTGAGGGTACATGGCAGTAGTGTGATGATGATGACGAAATTGTGAAACAAGTTTGCAAGTCTTCTCAATTACCATCACAGATTTTCCCATCAAACATTTGAAATTGAACCTGAGTCTCCTTCTCAGGCCAGTGATATATGACAAACTCGGTCATTAATGTTTTTGTCGTAATACACTGGTGGTCAAAACCTAAGTACAAACACTATTTCTGAAGATTACAGTCACAAATTCAAACAAATGAGCTTGTGGAAATTTGTATAACTAGCAATTTCGAGTAGAAAGGAGGTACACATTCAAATTTTCGAATGATGCACAAAGAGGTTACATGGCAGCACTCAACAGAATAAAAGAATAGGCTGCACTAAGTGAATTATGTTTACACAACTGCATCTTATGAAATTATCACAAAATCCAAAATGCTAACCGTCAGTTGTTTCCCTCAATTCTGCTTATGATATTTCTCTCTCAGAGACAACAAACAGACTCTCCTTGTTCCCATACATTATCTCCTCTTTTGATGCTATATTCTTGTAATTAAAGTCTTCCATCAGGATCACTTTTTTTACATGCTCATCCAATTTTCCTAAACATTTCACAACCAGTATTCTCTATATTCCTTGACCTATAACAGCATCCTATCAGATATACTAGTCTTTTAATTTCAACTTCACACCACACAGATTCAAAATCTGTACATGTATTATTAATTTCCACACTTTGTGATCACATTTCCTCTGTAATCGTTAACAGCACTTCTCCTCTCCTCTTTTCACCTTCCTACCCTTCCATTTCCATTCCTGACATCACACCATCCTCAGACAACCAAGTTTCACTTATGCCAAGCATACTGACTCAGTGTAACAAAGTCAGCTCTCTTATTTTGAATACTCCTTACATTTGTATACAAAACATAACAATCTCTGTGTCTTTGAGGCCATTCTATCAGCACCCACATTTTCTACTCTGGCTGCTACACCACACCTCTCTTAGGTTTGACCAGTCCTGTTTACCTGACTCTGATTACTTGTCTCATCCTCACCTGTATGTATTCCATCACTTTGTCCTGCTGTAACCAGATCTTCAATCTCATATCCATCTTTCTCTTGTTGTACAACCTGTTTAGCTGTGCTATCCTGCTTCACAATTTCCCTTTGATTGCTGGCTATATTAAATTCTTAACTCTGTGCCCTCTTAGCAAACACACCCAACACCAAACTCATTCAAATGCAACCCAATAAATGTGCAAATTCACTCCACATATTCACAAACGGGGTGCTTAAGGGTCAAAGCTGTATAACTGAGAGGAGACCTCCACATAGCCTTTAAAGGAATGCAGAGAACCGACCAGGGCTTCTGACCTAATGTCCAATCCTCACCTTCTCGTGGTGCACCCTGTTGGGTATCTACTTTGATACTGAACGAACGAGGATGGGCTGGCAATTTGGGATTTAGCCGACCAAATTGTATTCTTATTGGTTAAACCAAAATAAAAAAAATGATGGTACAACATGACAAAATTTCATGCCGGCTGGGGCGTCGCCCGGTTAAACAAGGCCCCCGTTGTTTTCGCTAGGGAACCAGGGCGAACAGCGAAAAGTCAGCTACTGGAACAAATCTGAAAACAACCCAACTCAACATCACCAGAGTTAAAGATCGGTACTATCAACGTAAGAAGCCTGAATGGCAAAGAAATGGAGTTAGCTGAGGAATTAAATAAGTACCAGATCGACATAATAGGGGTGACTGAAACAAAAAAAGACCAAAACTGGTGAGATCTTTCTGAGCAATAAATACAAAATGTTATATTCAGGCAATAACAATCAAGGAAAAGAAGGAGTAGCCATAGTATTCAACACAAAATACTAGGCTAATCTTCTTGAATGGCAGTCAGTCTCAAGTAGAGTAATGTGGGCAAATATGAGAATGGGGAACTGGACAATGAGACTTATTTGTGCCTATGATCCCACAGAAGGTTCTACTAAGGTAGAAGTGGAGGAATTTTTTGAGGCTTTAGAAAAAGCAACTGACACAATGAAAAAGGAAAAGTTGGTCCTTGTTGGGGATCTAAATAGTAGAGTAGGAAATGATTGTGAGACATACAAAAATATTTTGGGAAAATTTAGAGAAAAGAGCAAAGCTAATAATAATGGCAAATATCTGTTGGATTTCTGCTCAGGACATGGACTGGTTATTACTAACACCATGTTCCAACATAAAAATGTGCACAAATTCACATGGAGAGAAGAGGCTAGGAATAAGAAAAGTCTCATTGACTATGTTATTGTTGATAGTGATGTTTTTTCCCTGGTGCAGGACACCAGAGTGTACAGAGGATTTGAAATTGGAAGTGATCACTATTTAGTCTTGAGCAGGATAAAATTGAATTTCATATTGAAAAGAATAACATGTAAGAAAGTTTTAAAGCGAATAAAAGTTGAGCAGCTCTCAGATGTAAACTGTAGACTAAAATACAGAAATATTATTGAAAAGAAAATGAAAGAGTTTGAGAACAGGAATCAAACCTTGGAGATTCAGTGGCAAACTCTGAAGGAAACATTGATTGATTCTGCCAGAGAGGCATGTGGTGAGGTTGTGTGCAAAGATAAAAAAATCAGAACTCCCTGGTGGACACAGGAAGTTAAAGAGGCAGTGAAGGAAAAGAAGAAAGCATATCAAAAGTTCCTGGCAAATAAGTCAGCTTTTACTCTTACAGAATACAGAGACAAATGTAAGAAAGCTAAACAGTGTGTAAAACTAGCTAAACAAAAGTCATGGGAGGACTTTGGCAAGAATATAGAAAATAAATGTCAAGAAGGTGGCAAAATATTCTGGAGGTTGTTGAAGAAGCTTAGGAATGGAGGAAAGAGTGCTGTAAAAGGAATTAGAGATGATAAAGGTGAAATGAAAACAGGAGAAAAAGATATCCTTGAAGTATGGAGTAATTACTTTGAAAAACTGCTAAATGAAACAAGCAGTGATGACAGCACAGTGATAAAAAACACTGACCAGGCATGCAGTCCGGAATACATATCCATACTTGAAGTAGAAAAAGCCATCAAAGGCTTGAAATGTGGAAAGGCAGCAGGAGTAGATGATATTCGACCAGAAATGCTGAAGTATGGTGGTATAAAAGTCTTACAGTGGCTGCACTGCATAGTTCAGAAAGCCTGGACAGAGGGACGAATTCCCGATGATTAGAGTAGAGCTCTCATAGTACCCATATATAAAAAGGGAAATAAAACTGAATGTGAGAATTGCAGATGTATTTCCCTACTGAGTGTTCCTGGCAAGATCTATGCAAGTATACTTGAGAAACGGTTGAGAAGAATTGTGGAAGAAAAGCTTGGTGAAGAACAAGCTGGATTCAGGCCAAATAGAGGCTGTCAGGATCAGATCTTCACTTTACGACAAATAGTCGAGAAAGCACGGGAATATAACAAAGATCTGTATTTAAGTTTTGTCGATTTGGAAAAGGCATATGACAAGGTGCCAAGAGAGAAGCTATTCAATACGCTGCAGTTATATGGTGTCAATGGGGCATTATATCAAGCAATACTTAGTCTTTATTTGAGTTGTGAGTCAGCAGTTAGAATTGAAGGAAGTACAGGAAGATGGTTTAATGTTAAATCTGGTGTGAGACAAGGATGTACATTATGCCCTCTGTTATTCATTATCTATATGGATCACATTATGAAGGAATGTGGTATTAAACCTGATATCAAAATTGGAGATGTTAATGTCAGCTCTTTGCTTTATGCGGATGATGTTATACTTCTAAATAAATCGGCTACAAGTCTGCAAGATTCTCTGACTAAATTGAATAGCTTGTAATAGATATGGTATGAAGGTCAGCAATAAAAAGACAAAGACAATGAAAATAGGCAGAATCATTGAAAATGTCAACTGTGTTGTGAATGGAGAACCTGTGGAACAAGTAAAACATTTCAGCTACTTAGGCACAATTTTTACTGAAGATGGTAAACTAAATATAGAAATAGACAACAGAATCAGCAAAGCTGGTATCGTGGGAAGTCAATTGAATAAATTCATATGGAATAAGAAAGAAATTAGTCGGAACACTAAATTAGCTGTATACAAGACTGTGTTCAAACCAATTTTAACTTATGGATCTGAGAGCTGGGTCAGAAGTAAAACACTTGACCAAAAACTAGAGACCGCAGATATGAGAGTCCTGAGAAAGATTAGAGGCGTGAACAGATGGCATCAATGGCAGTATCATATTAAAAACGAGGATATTAGGAAAGAACTTGACATTGTCAGCATCCAGGAATGCGTTAGCAAAGCTAATCTCAGATGGTATGGTCACTTAAATAGAATGGGAGAGGAAAGATTAGCAAAACAAGTGTTCTCTGCCAGGTTGGCAGGAAAACGACCCAGAGGAAGACCAAGATATATGTGGATTGATACGGTACAAAGTGCCTTAGACGATAGAAATATAAGATCTGATAATGTTGGAGTCTTGACAAGTAACAGACTGATTTGGAGGAAAATTGTAGATAGGAAGTTAGTAATGATGTAAATTTTTCATGTAGTACTGTCATATCCTGTACACCCCTTGAGGGTACATGGCAGGAATTTGATGATGATGATGATGATATTCACAGACTTGAACCCTCCTTTACATCACACAACTCATTCATCTTGTTATTCATGATCTCTGCTCTCCTTCTCTCACTATTGCCATATCTGGGCAACAAGCTGACAACTTTTCCAACAACACTATTATTTTTTACCCTCCCTCAACAATGTCCTAGAGTTCTCTCTCAACATTCTTTTTTTAACAAACTTAGTCACTTGTGCCCACATTTAACTTTAATTCTAATGCTTGCTCTTTCCTTCTCTGCAAAGCATCAGTGATTTGTCTCATTGTTTAACCAGGAAATTCTGTTTTTCTTCTATTTTTTTTTCTTTTAGAGATCAGACTATCTTAAGTACATCACGATATGTTGCATTGTTGTCTAGGTTGTATATTTATTGTCCAAAACTTGGAGATTTTCAGCCCATCATCAGATTTCTATTTTTCAGATTTTTATAGTGTGTTATGTTGAATATTTCTGGATTATAAACTACATAGAAACAGGAATGAAATAGATAATTTACTAAATATTTACAACATGGCAGATTGCCACCTCAAGCTAGCATTATCAAAGGCATTTGAAGCACAGTAGAAGGTATTAGTAGAGCTCTCCGCAGTGGGTTCTGTAGCACACGAACCACTTCTAGGAGCAGTCTGTGATTTAAACTGGGATCTGTGTAGCAGCTTTGCAAATTTTCCATCTGATGAAGATCATCAGATTTTGCCCAACAGTCTTGCCAAGGGATCAAACACTCGACTGCCATTTTAGCAGGAGGAATAGTGCATTAGCCCACCCTTATAAAGCCTACTTTAGTAGATTTGCTGATGTTTTTTGAAGTTATTTTGAGCTGTAGTGTAAGCTGAATGAGAGACTTGAGTTTATAGCTCTGGCAATTGAGTGTAGACTTCATTTTTAATTTGAACTACTTTGGCACATCTGCTAGAAAACCAAGGTTTAGATACTGGATTTTGACTAGAATTGAGAAATAAACTATTTATCCCAACAAGAATGATTTCAGTTTTTAGATCAGAGAAAATGCTTGGATCAGGAAAATGAAAGCAATAACAGACTATGGAAAAGAGGCATAGAAACCTGAAGGTCATCCCAGTCAGGATGACCTTCAGGTTTCTATGCCTGAAGTTCATTATAGTGCCATAGGATATAAAACTGAGATTAGTAGGAGAAGTTCAGTCTATAGGAAAGAAACATGAATAAGATTATGGTCAGTTGCTAATAGGAGAGGTAGCTTCAATGGTGTATTTGGAAGGACAGCTGATTAAGAAAAGCTCAGGGTGTTGGTGGAATGATGTTGATTATCTGGAATTTG
The DNA here is from genome assembly GCF_054136105.1 of Typopeltis vanoorti. Classification (NCBI taxonomy): domain Eukaryota; kingdom Metazoa; phylum Arthropoda; class Arachnida; order Uropygi; family Thelyphonidae; genus Typopeltis; species Typopeltis vanoorti. The sequence continues at coordinate 141,155,557 of NC_143557.1, read as the reverse complement.
GTAGGTAGGTAGAAAGATTAATAGTATGTGCTACATCATTATCAACAGTATGCATTTCACCCCCTCTTTCAGCTTGGTCTATGAAGTTAGAGAAGGGGAGGCTGTTTATTTCATTGTTTGAGTGATTCTATCACCTGTCAGTGATCAACAGCCATTCTAATAAATTATGGAGATAACTACTGTGTTATAGTAATAAGTAAAATTTAATATAAACCAAAAGTGCCTACATAGCGCAATTGAAGAACGACGGTACATTGCGCCCTTCAATTGGAAATGGTGTAGGTTCAATTCTCGTCATGACAAGAGGAATCTTTATATGGACTTTTTTCAGCTGAGTTAGCCGATCTCATGCGGAGGTAGGTAGCAGGGTTTTTTCTCCCAGAAACTCGGGTTTTTCATCCCACATACAGATAAATCGGCCTATCAGAACACAGTTCTTGGTGTGTTGAGTGATCTCGTAGTATAAGAGAAATTTTTCTTTTGTAATTTGAAGAATTCATAATTACTGCCGCTTTTCCTTTGCCTGCTTTAGTAATAACAAGGTGACTATTGTTTCTTAGACAATATAGAGCTTTCCTTTCAGATGAAGATATGTTAGATGGAGGAAGCTTGGCTTTAAGTAGGGTGGATGCAACTTCTAGGTGGAGAGTATTAGCCTTTTCACTAGAGAGGTGAAATAATCCATTCGCTGTTAAAAAGAAAATCTAAGTATGGAATATTTTTAGGCACTATAGCAAATTCATGTCCTTTTGGAAGGATTGGTGTTTCACTGTCTGTTAAAGGGCGTCCCGACATTTTGATAACCCAATTATCTGGAACATGGAAAGGCTTGATTTGTCTAAAAACAAGGACATCAAATTTACGGTTTAGATGTTGATTTTGTTTATTAAATTAACATTGCAGAGAGCGTTTAGCCACACTAAGAACTATGTAGGAAAGTTGTGGGTCTAAGTTTGCGGAGATAAATTTGAAAAATAGGCTCTTGATACTGCTAATCTCAAGTCTTCTATTTGGTTAAGATAATATATATTGATGTGTTCTCTATTCGGCAAAATGGCTCAGACACGTTAGACTCTTTCCTTCTCGACCACAACAGTCAGCAAGCCAGAATCCAGTTCACAATAGACAAAGAAACAGCAGCTTGCCTTTTTTAGATACTCTAATCACATATTCCCGATGATTCCCTTTATTTTGCAGTCTACAGAATACCCATCTTCACTGGTAGATATATACATAAACTTTCCTGCCATCTTTCTCCTTCTCAACAATAATGGTGTCATCAAAACCTTTGTCAAAAGAGCCTCCAACCTCTGTTCCATCCAAGCTTTCCTTACAGCAAAACTCTCCTATATTCACCAAACCTTCCTGTTCCAGTGGTTACAATCCCCAAAAGAACTACAAATTATCTGTTCATTCCACCTCCTCGCATCCCTCTCAACATACTGCTACAGTAATGCCAATACTGTTCTTTATATCTGGGGCACCTCTGAAAATATAACCAGAACTTTAATGAAATATAATCTCTTAACTTCTTTGAGACCTCATTTGAAGCCAGCTTCCCTTCTCTGCAATCCTATAGATCCACTTCCTCCTTCCCTCTCTCTCTCTCTCTGCTCCATGTGTTTACAAAGTTCTTCCTTGTTCTTTCACCTTATGACATCATGGTCAGACTGGGAGATCTGTCAACATTGGTGAACACAAGAAATAGATCCTCTGACACAACCATGGTCAGCCAGGTCTAGCGAACCATTGCATGGATACGTTGCACAGGATCAGAGAGAGAAAAAAAATTACCATGCTTCATCACAAGAAACTTGAAAGGTGTTCTTTTTTTAGAATCCACACAGTAGGTTTTAAAAACAAGCCTAATCCAAAAAAATAAATAATAATAATATTATGATTATTACAGTCATCCCTTGACTTATGTCAGGGTTCTGTTCTATAAGGCAGGACGTAAGTCAATACATTAAATCAACAGAGTTATAGGGGTTAGGGACTTAACAGTAATAAGTATACTGTCATTTGAATTTTTAAACCTTATTATAAAACTGTACTGTGCATTACTGCCACTATAAAGCAGGAGAATAATCACTCAAATCTTCCTCCACAATCACATCTTCATTACCCTCCCTATGTGAAAGACCAGGCTGCAGCTCTTCTGGTGTAACCTTTGTTTTTTTGATGAAAATGTCTGATGTGCTTTGCTTATTCCTCTTCTTCTTTTCATCATAAATTTGTTTATAGCAAGCAAACGCATCATGTACTTTCCTTTCTACTAATAAGTAGCGTTCAACATTGGGGTCCATGTCTTCAACCATTTTTAGAACATTGCTAACAGCAGAGAACATTCCTGCAAGACCCTTCATTGTGAATTGTTTAACTAGCTCTCCTTGTTTCTTTTTTTTTCTCTTCCTTTTCTCGTTCTTCCTCTTCTGTAACACATTGTTTCTCCAGTTCGACCAATTCTTCGTTGGTGAACTCTTCAGGGGCACTTTCTATGAGTTGAACTATGTCATCATCATTCACTTCGAGATTCAGGTTGTTTGCTAGGCCCACTATTTCTTCACTCAATTTACAAAGGTCTTAATTTTTTTTTCAAAATTTTTTAATGTCTTTTTCCATATGCCACTCATACATTGAGAGATCACTTCGTCTCAAACTACTGCAATATTTTTAATAGGATGATAAATATTGAATGCTTTCCAAAATTGCATGCGAGTCTGGTCGTTTCCTTCATTAGCAGAAATGGCACATGATAAAGTTCTCCATAGATAATAAGCCTGTAACACTGCTAGAACTCCCTGATTCATTGATTGGATCAATGAAGAAGTGTTTGGAGGGAGAAACATGACATTGAACTTGGTGAAGATCACCGATATAAGACGGATGACCTGGAGTATTATCTAGAATTAATAAAATTTTAAATTCTACATTTTCTTTCAAACAATAGCTTTCCATTTCACTCGCATAACAGTTAAGGTATCTGCAAACAATTTTTGAGTCTTTCCCAACTTCCTATATCTCTGTTAATGAACTGGAATAGTATGCTTCCTAATGTTTTTGAAGGCTCGTTGATTCTCACAATGCCATATCACAAATGGTTTCAGTTTATATCCAGCCACATTACCCCTTAACAGAATCGTAACACAGCCTTTAAGAGCTTTGAAATCAGGCATAGACTTCAGCTTTTTGTGGATGAATTGTCCGCTCAGGCATTTTTTTCCGACACAAGGTCTCATCCATATTAAATATTTGCTGTGACAAATAATTTTCCTCCATAATAATTTTATCCAATTTCTCCACAAACTTCTTGGCAGCCTTCTCATCAGAACTTGCAGATTCATCATATATTTTCACATTATGCAGTGCAAAACGCTGCTTAAATCTCATGAACCAACCGGAAGAAGCATACAATTCACAGTTGTAATTGAGTACTGCTTTCTCTTTCAACATGTTGAAGAGACTTAAGTGCTTTAGCAGTTATGGTCATAGTGCTAAGAGGTGTGTTTTTTTGGTTCAGGTCCTCTATGCATGATGGAAGTAGCTTTTCCAATCACTGATAGGACCTTGTCATAGCTTCATCACTATCATTGAACTTGCAACTTCGTTTCAAGATCAATTGCTTTCCTCTTTTTCTGTGATTCTTCACTAGGTTTTTTAATTGGACATGTAGGGGCCATGTTACACAAAATATCGCAAAATGTTTAGTGATAAAAACACAAATAACCTAATTTTCAAACACAAAATCAACAGATGAACTGTTGAAGCCGACTGCAGAGGGAGGTTGCCACTGAATGCGCTGTTGCTACCGCATTGTTGCTAAATGGAATCACGGATATATATCTTCGAAAGGACGTAACCGGAAAAGACGTAAGTCGAGGAATGACTGTATTAAAAGAGACCTCCAGGGAGTCAGGGACTCAACAAGGGAGGCTGAATACTACACGTACCAGCTACCGTACTTATTCTTTAATTCATTCATGCTGCTTGCGCTCACAACATCCAGTGGCAATCCATTCCAATCGTGTATCACCCTATGAGAGAAAAATCTAGCCCTTACCCCCTTCTTAGTGGCATTCATTCTCAGCTTCCAAGAATGCTCTCTTGTTCTTTCCCCACCCTCCATAAATTGAAAAATTCCATGAAGTGAAATCCTGTATGACCCTTTCAGAAGTTTATAAGTCTCAATCATATCACACCTCTTTCTCCTGGTTGCATTATGGGATCTACAGTCTGCAGTCTACAAATTCTCAATCTGTCTTCATAAACAGTAATCCACAATCCTGATATCATTTTTAACACACTCCATTGTACTCTCTCCAATATATCAGAATCACAATGGGAACCAGGAGACCAGACCTGCACACAATAGTCCATGTGGGGTCTTATCAAGGCCTTGTAAAGAGGCAAAATGACATTCTTATCTTTACATGTGAACGTTCATTTCAGCATTTCAGTTATCTTTTGAGTTGTATTTGCTAAATGGCCCCTGAACTTCAACTTCCTATCTACTGACACTCCAAGATCTCTAGCCTCATCAGTTTCTTCTAGCATAATCCCACCAATATAATATGACACTGGATATCTAATCACGCTGAAGTGAATGACTTTACATTTACTGACATCCATTTTCCTATGCCCACAATTCTAGCCTATTCAAATCATTCTGCAAGTACTGCATATCAGCAGCATTCCTGATTACCCTACCTACCTACCTATCTTTGCATCATCAGCAAATAGCTGTATGTCTCTTGTCAAATCCTTCCCAATATCATTAATGTCCTGATTGAATAACAGTGGACCAAGCACTGATCCTTGTGCTACACCACTGGTTACCTTAATCTTGCAGACTTACATCCCCCCCATATACCACTTTTTGATATCTGTCAGTCAGCTATCCTCTTATCCACACCATTGTTCTATAATCCAAACCCATAATCTCCAATTTATGCAAGAGTCTATCATGCTGTATTCTGTCAAAAGACTTAGCAAAATCCAAAAGTATCATAATGTATCCATTCCCCTTGTCTAGTTCAATGGTAATATTGTTATAGAATGTGAGCAAGTTGTTAAAACATGACTTTCCCTTAGTAAACCCATGTTGTTCATTGCAAAGTCGAGATTCACTGTCAACCCATTTCTGAATGCAAGCCCTAACCAATTTTTCCAAAACCTTCACCACCACTCTTGAGATACTATTTGGTCGATAGTTGGGTGCATTGATCTTCGCACCACCCTTGTGCAATGGAATTACCATACATTCTTTCCATTCCTGCAGAATCTTCCCTGTTTTGAGACTCATATTAAACAGTTTAGTCAAAGGAATAGCCAGTTCAGCTGAACTCTCTTTTAGCATCCATGCTGATATCCTATCAGTCCCTATTGCTGAATTCCTGGTCAGTTTGTGGAACAACTCAAGTACTTCCTCCTCATCCACATGAGTTTCCTCATATAGTGAAGAGATAGCTGTAAGTTTAATGTTGCATGCACTAGATTGATAGCTTTTAGCAAAATGGCTGCTCATGAGTTGAACGATCACTTTTTCATCAGTCAGCTGCATTCAGTAGATATATTCTTTCAATTTCATTCTTTTTTTCTTGCAGCATAATGATATAATTCTTTTGGATTGTCTTTAGCATTCAGAGTCAGTTTCTTTTCATACTCATACTTTGCTTTCTGTACAACAGTTGTGACGACCTGCTACTTACAATTTTCATAATGTAATCATCCTTATGCACATGGTATTCCTTCCACATCATCCTTCTCTTATGAATCTCTTGCTTAATAAGATTACTCATCCATTTGACTCCTACCTTATTTATTCTTCGAACTCTCGGGACACTCTAATATCGCATCATTTAAGTATGTTTAAACGCTTCCCATGCACTGTCAATATTCTTACCATCCATCGACCAATTCCATTCCACTGAACTTAGTATACTGCTTAGTTGGTTTCAATTTCCTGCTTTGTAGTTCAGCATGTAACTTTCTGAATGGAACATTCATTAACTTAGTCACTTCCCAAGTGAGTACTGCATGATCATTGTCATGCGGCAACCAGAGGCAGAATAGTCACATCTTTACCTGAAATTCCCTCTGACACTATAATCAAATTTAACACTCTTTGACCTCAAGTTCCTTCTGTCACATGCTGCATATGGTGTGTAAAAATTCTCGAAATTTTGGAAACTTTTAATTCTTACTTCTTCCACCCAACAAGCCTAGCCAGCAGTACCTGTAGAGGGTGTTCCCTTCATAGGACTAGTCTTAAAATAGTCTAATTTCTTCCACTTGTATCTGTTTTTGTGTGCGTTATTACAATTTTAATATTTTATTACTGATGATCTCTCTGTGACAAAGATGAAATATCAGAATGTTTAAGCTGTGTTCATTTCATTAAATTTATTTAAGTTAAGGGATATTACATCCCTTAACTTAAGAACTTACATAAGTTTATATGTCACCGAATTGAAGCCTTTGGCTCTTCATATAATTAATTAAAAATTTATTTATATTTGTAAACCAGCCTAAATATTCATGAGCACACATAGGAACACCTTCTTTCCATCCTAAATAGATGCTCTTTTATAATGTATGACAGTATACATCTCCTAGTGAGATGTGTTTTACATTATGGAAAATACTAATAGTGATCAGAGCTTTACCCACCTTTACAACGAGCTGCCCTGGTGTTGCACTACCTTTAGCCTTGAACTACGTTCAGGCGCAAACTTAACTGTTTTGCTTACTTGGGAGGAGTAAAAAACCAAGTTTATAAATTACTTTCTATCTTTAATATATATTATCCCCAATGTAAAAAACTTTTCACACACACACACACACATATATATATATATATATATATATCAGCTGTCCACTTTTGATCCTTAAACACAATGGGTGTACAATTGTCATCCCAACAGCAATCACTGATGATTATATTTGCCACAACATGAGCAATATCATTTTATCCCTCAGAATGCTTGTATAAAAAGTAAAGCAGAAAAACAACAAATTCTATTATCTTTGAGCAGCATGAAAGACTACAACAGACCATTCACCAAACAATCAATGAAAATGAATCCTGCATGCTTGAATGTTGTCCAGCTGCCATTGTACCAGATAACATCCATTATGAGATGGTAAAACCTCTGTCGCCATATACCACAGATCAACTGACCATTAATATATTGCATATTCAACAGAATTTTATGTGAGAATATCTTTTTGTGTACCTGGCAAAAGGTGATTAATATATCGTTTCCTCTGTCAGGACAAGATCAGAATCCCCAATAAACTATTGACCAATTGTTCAGACCAGCAGCTTTTGTAAGATTCTGATAAAAATGGTCAACTCCCAGTTCTGGAGAGAAACAACCTTTTTTTTTTTTTTTTACATAAAACATTTTGGCTTATACACACAGCACTCAACAACTGATCGTCTAGTCCAGCGCTTCCCAAACTGTGGGCCGCGGCCCCCTTGGGGGCCATAGGTTTTATTGAAGGGGGGCGTGAAATAATGAAAACAAATTTAAAATGTTTTAAGGCTAAGTAGTTTTTTTTTATTTTAAAAGAAATGTATTTAACTTTTATTATTTATTATTACTTTTTTGTTATTTTTTATATTTTAATGGAAAAATTCACACATTGGTTTTGGTTCACAAACTTTGCTTCCTGCGTATTTCGGCGCTTAATGAATATTAGTAAATATTGCTTATTCATATGTTTCATTTCAAAGCAGTGGTTAATTGTATTTACTTCGAATGCTCTCCAAGGAAGCTCCAAATCTTCCTGTTCCTTTCATCATGCGTTCGTAATCAGGCACTGTTGACTTTATATACATATCAAAACTCGTTTTATATTATCACTCTCATCCAAGCTAGTTTTTTGTTACCAATAAAAGTTTCGCACATACTTCACACATGAAAAAAAGCTTAAACAAGTTCATGTGGGGAGATAGTAACTCGCTTGCAGTAGTAAACAACACGCCTTCCCTAACAGCCACTATGCTGCAGAGGCAATAAAAGTACTTTTATTATGCCAGTGAATAAGGTATGAGGAGTCTGTGTAATATATTTCTCAACAAATAGTGCAATTAGAGACAACTGGGATAAAAACACACTAATTAATGAATCACATGTACCCTCATACAGAAACTATGCTGTATAGACTGAAACAAAACCATATGTTGCATGGGCAAACACAGTATCTAACTAAAAACTATTGTTATTAATTGGATGTGTGTGAGTTCGATTTCCCAAGGCAGTAATAAAATTAAACCGAATGTGTTAAAATTCGTAAAAGTGTTAAAACTAAGTAATATATATATATATATATATATATATATATATATATATATATATAGTGAATGTTATGGCAGTTTCACATATGGAATTCGGTTGAAGAGAGTTAGCATTTCAACTCAATTGTCAGCTATGCTTTTATCTTTCAGTTGCATGATCTATTGTTAATACTGCACCAATCACATGCACATTTTAATAACCTGCCTTTGCTGTCTGTTTCGCGTTAGGCTTAATTACCTTAAAGGGAGAAAAGTCACAAAAGAGAAAAATGTTCCTGGTCCAAGGGATTCCCTTATTCAGGTAATATTCACTAATTTCATGTTATCAGTCTGTGGTGTGCCAGTTTCGGTAAGTGGTGATATTATTTGATCTATTCTATGTTAAAAAATTTAACGTAGAATAGATCAAATGAGATGGATAAGTGGCTGATAAAAAATATAAAAAAATTCCTGCGAACAATCAGAAGAAGTAGAAACAGACTCAAAAAAAAAGAACAGTATTTCATATTTTACCAAAACAGCCCGCATTGTCTTCAGAACCAAATGGTAAGAGGGAAAAAATGTAATATATGCATTTGATTTTTGCAATATTCGCTGTGTATGTTTTGTATCGAATATAAATACAATAAATATTATAATAATATATCTCTCTATTGCGATTTTTTTTTCGAGACGGGCTGTGAAATATTTTAATTTTTGCAAAGGGGGCCCTGACATCCAGAAGTTTGGGAAGCACTGGTCTAGTCTGTCTGAAAACATCCATTTAGAGATGTCTTCTTAAAACACAAGCATTTAGTATCAGTTTACTTTAACATGGACGGTTAAATTACTTTGCTTGGAGATTTGGAATGTTGAAAGCCTCATACAACTTGGATCTCAGAGGAATCCCCCCCCCCCTTTATCAAAAAGTCTTTAACCTTTATATGTAGAAAGTTTGTTAAATCCTGATGACTTGTACCACTGAAAGTATTGGTTTTATATACATAGTACCCCCCTCTGTCCACAAAGAAACTGAACTTTTCGAAAATATAAGAACGCGGCAACCTTCATTAGTGTTGTGTAAACTGTTTATGACATTTGTTTCATTAGAAGCCGAGTTATAGTGCCAAGAGTGACGGTGTGTTTTGACAAACGGTTGGTCGTCATGATATTCATGCCATACGCGACTAATTCTCACTATCAATCGCTTCAAAACTTCGAGATAAAACTCACCATTAATCGTTTGGCCAGGCAGAACAAATTCTTTGTGGATAATGTCCTTGGAATCGTAGAAACAAATTAGCATTGTCTTTGCTTTTGACTTCTCCAAGCAACTTTTTTTCGGATGCTTCTCTTCTGGTGGTCTCCCCTCAGCACTCTGGCACTTTGTTTCAGGCTCATACTCAAAACACCACATTTCATCACCAGTAACGATCGTTTCAAGTAAGTTTGAGTCCTTACGAGTTGTTTTAATGAGATCCTTGCAGTTCAATTCGATATATTTTTTGGTCTTCAGTCAGCTTGTGGGAAACAAATCGCAAATTCAATTTATGAATGCCCAAACTCTGGGTCAAAATGTTGTGCACAGTTGATTTTGGAATCCCCAATTCATCTTCAATATCTCACTGACGATTTCGGGTTTTCTTTGATGAAATCACGAACATTTTGGATGTTAACTTTGCTCAGTCCAGTTTTTGGGCAGCCCAGCTTTTCGTCGTCCTCGAGCATCTCACGATCACTTTGAAATCGCTTAAATCGCTCATAAACTTGAGTATGGGATAAGCATTCATCACCGTATAATTTTTGAAGCTTTTGATACATTTTGTAAAACTTTTACCAAGTTTAACACAACAAAAGTTTTTTCCTCCTCCAGTTATGAAGGATTTTGAGGGAAGAATATTCATTTAAAAATTTACTTCCATATCTATACTCCAGAAACAGGCACAAAGTTATTAGTTTTCTAATACAACTTTTAATATACCTTAAACATATGAAAAAAACTTCATGTTTATATCACTTGAGTTCCAGCGTGCCTGAATTTCTTTCTTTGTTATTCCAGTTATCTTTCTAATACAACAACTAAAAACTTTCAAACTTCTTTCTTTATAAACATTTACTAATACTAATAGAAAGAAGGAGTAGCCATAGTATTCAACACAAAATACGAGGCTAATCTTCTTAAATGGCAGTCAGTCTCAAGTAGAGTAATGTGGGCAAATATGAGAATGGGGAACTGGACAATGAGACTTATTTGTGCCTATGGTCCCACAGAAGGT